>NW_011478319.1:20343-21966 GCF_000754665.1 Bison bison bison | reverse complement strand
CAAGGGACACACACAGACTGAAAGTGAAGGGCTGTAAAAAGATATTTCACACAAATGGAGACCAAAGGAAAGCAGGAGTAGCAATACTCATATCAGATAAAACAGATTTTGAAATAAAGGCCTTGAAAAGAAAGAAGGACAGTACATAATGATCAAAGGATCAATCCAAGAAGAAGATATAACAAATACACACACACACACACACACACACATACTCAACATAGGAGCACCACAATAAGGCTGCTGCTGCTGCTAAGTCACTTCAGTCGTGTCCGACTCTGTGGGACCCCATAGACAGCAGCCCACCAGGCTCCCCTGTCCCTGGGATTCTCCAGGCAAGAACACTGGAGTGGATTGCCATTCCTTCTCCAATGCATGAAAGTGAAAAGTGAAAGTGAAGTCGCTCAGTTGCGTCTGACTCTTAGCGACCCCATGGACTGCAGCCTACCAGACTCGTCCATCCATGGGATTTTCCAGGCAAGAGTACTGGAGTGGGGTGCCATTGCCTTCTCTGAAGGCTAAGGCTAACAGGTATGAAATTGGAAATTAACAGTAACACAATAATAATGGGAGACTTTAATACACCACTCACACCTATAGAGAGATCAACCAAACAAAATTAGCAAGGAAACACAAACTTTAAATGATACAATGGACCAGGTAGACCTAATTGATATCTATAGGACATTTCACCCCAAAACAATGAATTTCACCTATTTTTCAAGTGTACACGAAACATTGTCCAGGATAGATCACATCCTGGGCCATAAATCTAGCCTTGGTAAATTTTAAAAAATTGAAATCATTCCAAGCATCTTTTCTGATTACAATGTGGTAACAGTAGAGGTCAACTATAGGGAAAAAAAAAAAAACTATTAAAAATACAAACATATGGAGGCTAAACACACGCCTCTGAATAACCAACAAATCATAGAAGAAATAAAAAAAGAAATCAAAATATGCATAAGAACAAATGAAAATGAGTCCATGACAACCCAAAACCTATGAGATTCAGTAAAAGCAGTGCTAAGGGGAAGGTTCATAGCAATACAAGTTTATCTCAAGAAACAAGAGAAAAATCAAATAAATAACCTAACTTTCCATCTAAAGCATCTAGAAAATAAGAAATGAAGAACCCCAGGGTTAGTAGAAGGAAAGAAATCATAAAAATTAGGGCAGGAATAAATGAAAAAGAAAGGAGACTATAGCAGAAATCAACAAAACTAAAACCTGGTTCTTTGAGAATATAAATAGGCAAACCATTAGCCAGACTCATCAAGAAAAAAAGGGAGAAGAATCAAATCAACAAAACTAGAAATGAAAATGGAGAAATCACAACAGACAACACAGAAATTCAAAGGATCACAAGAGACTACTATCAGCAACTATATGACAGTAAAATGGACAACTTGGAAGAAATGGACAAATTCTTAGAAAAGTATAACCTTCCAAAACTGAACCAGGAAGAAACAGAAAACCTTAACAGACCCATCACAAGCATGGAAATCAAAGCTGTAATCAAAAATCTTTCAACAAACAAAAGCCCAGGACCAGATGGCTTCACAGGTGAATTCTACCAAAAATTTAGAGAAGAGCTAACAGCTGTCCTACTCAAACTCTTCC
>NW_011478319.1:19508-19776 GCF_000754665.1 Bison bison bison | reverse complement strand
ATATATGTGTTCAGTTCAGTTCAGTTGCTCGGTCGTGTCCGACTCTGTGACCCCATGAATCGCAGCACGCCAGGCCTCCCTGTCCATCACCAACTCCCAGAGTTCACCCAGACTCACGTCCAGCCATCTCATCCTCTGTCGTCCCCTTCTCCTCCTGCCCCCAATCCCTCCCAGCATCACAGTCTTTTCCAATGAGTCAACTCTTCGCATCAGGTGGCCAAAGTACTGGAGTTTCAGCTTTAGCACCATTCCTTCCAAAGAATCCCAA
>NW_011478319.1:14501-17330 GCF_000754665.1 Bison bison bison | reverse complement strand
CATGTGTAGTCTTCTCATGTGTTGTTGGAAGAGGGTGTTTGCTATGACCAGTGTGTTCTCTTGGCAAAACTCTTTTAGCCTGTTCCCTGCTTCATTTTGTGCTCCAAGGCCAAATTTGCCTGTTACTCCAGATATCTCTTGACTTCCTACTTTTGCATTCCAGTGCCCTATAATGAAAAGGACATCTTTTTTGGGTGTTAGTTCTAGAAGGTCTTGTAGATCTTCATAGAACCGTTCAATTTCAGCTTCTTCAGTATTACTGGTCGGGGAATAGACTTGGATTACTGTGATATTGTGTGGCTTAGCAGACTAAAGCTTATTTCTTGTTTAGACTAAGCCACTGTGATATTAGTGGCTTAGCAGACTAAAACTTATTTCTTGCTTTCATAACTGTGCACGGAGAGTTCCTGGTCAGCAGACAGTGTTCCATGCAGTCATTCAGGGACCCACACTCCTTCCATCTTGTGTCTCTGCTGTCCTATAAGGCATAAGACTCCACCACTTAACCCTGTTCATCTAGCTAGCAACCAAGTGAAAGAAAAGAAGGTGGAGAAGGCACACTTGCTTCCCACTGGCCTGAGCTCAGAAGAGGCATACATCACAGCTGCTTACTTTCTTTCATCAAAAACAGCCATATGGCTCTACCTAGATGTTGGAAATATAGTACCTGGCTGAGAAGCAATTTTCTAAGAACTTTTTATACCATGCAAGCAAATGAATGAATTTTATCATATGGCTAGCTATCTCTGCCATATTCACTAAGAAGATTTTCAGATATATAATTCATGGAGTTGCTAAGAAATTGGTATAACAGAGTTTATCAGCCTTGTCACTACTGACATTTTGGATTGAATAATTCTGTTGCAGGGGCCTTTCCTGTACATTTAAAGTCGTTTAGCAGCATCTCTGGACTCTCCTCTTTAGATACCGGTAGCATCCCCCTAGTTGTTGCTGTTTTTTATTCATTGCCCTTGTCCTTTGTTTGTTTGATCTCGTACTTTTTCTGTCTTCTCTTGTTTTAATTGAGCATTTTCTATGATTCCATTTTCTCTCTTCTCTTAGCATATCAATTGTACTTCTTTTTTTATAACTTCTACTTAGTGGTTGGTCTAGAGTTTTCAATATATGCAACTATTCCACATCAGCTTTCAAATAACCCTATACCACTTCACAGTAGTATAAGTACCTTTTAACAGAGTATTCACAGTTCCTCCCTTCCATCCCTTAGAACCTTGCAGTCACTCATTTCATTTATTTGTAAGCTATATTTGCTGAATACATTGCTTCTTACAGTTACTATGAACTGTTATGTATTAGGTTGATTAACAATTAGAAAAATAAAAGTATTTTATTTTACCTTCATTCCTTCTATTGCACTCTTCTTTATGTAGTTCTGCCTTTCTCAGCTATATCATTTTTCTTCTTTTAGAAGAACTTTTGTTTTTAACATTTCTTACAAGGTAGGTCTACTGGCAATAAACTCCTTCAATTTCTTTTTTTTAATATTTATTTTTATTTTTGGCTGTGCTGTCTTTGTTGCTGTGTGGGCTTTTCTCTAGTTGTGATGCATGAGCTTCTCATTACAGTGGCTTCTCTTGTTGAGGAGCACAGGGTCTAGGGCTCGCAGGCTTCAGTAGTTGTGGCAGATGGGCTCAATAGTTGCAGACCCTGGGTCACAGAGTGCTGGCTCAGTAACTTGGGTGCACAGGCTTAATTGT
Source organism: Bison bison bison (assembly GCF_000754665.1). Taxonomy (NCBI): domain Eukaryota; kingdom Metazoa; phylum Chordata; class Mammalia; order Artiodactyla; family Bovidae; genus Bison; species Bison bison. The sequence continues at coordinate 15,612 of NW_011478319.1, read as the reverse complement.
TCTGAGGCATGTGGGATCTACCCAGACCAGGAATCAAATCTATGTCTCCTGCATTGGCAGGTGGATTCTCTACCACTGAGCCACCAGGGAAGCCTCCTCAGTTTTTGTTTGTCTAAGAAATTCTTTAGTTCTCCTTCACTTTTAAAGAATAATTTGATTGGATACATAATTATAAGTTGGTGGGTTTTTTCTTTCAACACTTTAAATGTTTCACTCCACTCTTTTTGCTTGCATGATTTCTGAAGAGAAGTCTGTTGTAAACTTTAACTTTTCTTTGTAGGTAAAGTGTTTTATTTCTTTGTCTTCTTTCAATGTTTTTTCTGTCTTTGACTTTCTGCAATTTAAATACAATATGTCTAGGTATAGATTTTTAAATATTTGTCTTTTTGGGTGTTCTCTGAGCTTCTTGGATCTGTGGTTTGGTGTTCATTTTTTAGTTTTGGAAGTGTCTCTTGTCATATCCACAAGCTCAGAGTTTCTTCAGCCATGTTCATTCTGCTAAGGAGCCCATCAAAGGCATTCTTCATTTCTGTTAGTGTTTTTAATTTCCAGCATTTCCTTCTGATTCCCAGAATTTCTGTCTTTCTGCTTACATTTCCATCTGCTCTTGCATGTTATCCACTTTTGCCATTAGAGCCTTTAGTATATTAATCATAGTTGCTTTAAATTACAAGTCTGATAATTGCAAAATCTCTGCCATATCTGAGTCTGATTCTGATGCTTGATTTATCTTTTAGAGATTTTTTTGTCTTTTGGAATGCCTTGTAAATTATTTGTAGAAAGCCAGACATGATGTAATGAGTAAAAAGAACTGAGGTAACTTGGCCTCTGGTGTGAGGTTTTATGTTTTATCTGGCTAGGAGTTAAGTTGTGCTTATTGTTTGCTGTAGCTGTAGGTATCACAGGCCCCTAAACCATCCTGTGTGCTCTTCTCTCATTGTATTCATTGGTCAGCTACATTTAGAGGATCCAAAGCATATAGGGAGGTTTGAGAAGGAGGGGACATATGTATACTTATGGTTGATTCATGTTGTTGTATGGCAGAAACCAACACAACATTGTAAAGCAATTATCCTCCAATTAAAAGTAAATTTAAAAAAGCATATAGGGG
>NW_011478319.1:11410-13824 GCF_000754665.1 Bison bison bison | reverse complement strand
CTTTTTAATGGCTGAGTAATACTCCATTGTGTATATGTACCACAGCTTTCTTATCCATTCATCTGCTGATGGGCATCTAGGTTGCTTCCATGTCCGGGGCATACACACTGAGGAAACTAGAAGGGAAAGAGACACGTGTACCCCAATGTTCATCGCAGCACTGTTTATTCTCATTACTTTAAAATGATGTATTATAATAATTCTAATTGCAGAAAACCATATCAGCAAAATGATAAAGTCCCTTAACAGTCTCGCAGTTCTTCAGCATCTACCTGAGGGTCTAATATGTCAACTAGACACCCAAGAGTCCAGATAACTATAAAGTGGGGCCCAGCCTACTTCCTCACAGTCTGATTCCGATAATGCTAACCAGTACATTCTTTTCCAAGGTAGGAGTCCGAAGGAATTTTCCATTTTGGTTGCTTTTCATAGAAATTGAAGAATGAGATTAAGGGACTCATTCAGATGGCTATGTTAAATGACAAATGCAGATAAACAAGTCAACTGAATAGCAGACATTAGAAGGAAGTCAAACATGTAGATGTTTAATCCTTCCCATTAATTGGAATAAAAATCCTGTGGAATGTGAAGGGTTGGAGGTCACTGGGTTAAATTAATCCCTGGTTTTTCTTAGACTACTTAAGAGACTTTGGAGTTGCTGTCTTTAAAAATGCAAACTGCATTGCACTATTTACATATTTTATGCGGGAAGTGGCAGGTTTTAATTTTAACTGCATACCAACTTCTCAATTGTTCCCTGAACAGAATAGAAACTTAGAGAAAATTAGATGGAGGGAAAAAAACTGATAGTAAAACCAGAAACTGAAATGAGTTTAAAGTTCAAACAAAGTGCATTCCAAAGTGCTGAAACATTCTATAATCCATGCACATTTGATCAGGAAAACTACATGGTCTCTTATAGTGTTTTTTACCTGTCTGAAGAGACTCAAAGCAAGTAAAATTCATTCTAGAAGAAAAAAATAGATAGACTCATGATATGCACAAATTGCTAGCTGTAGGGTTTTAAGAATTTCTTCCAATCTGATAGTAAACTTTAAGGACAAAAAGGGGTTGATTTTATGCTTTGGCCTTCCTTGGTTTTGTGCTTTGTAATAGTACCTACCTTCTATTTAAATTGTGTGAAGGAATGTTAAATGACAAATGACAGATAAATTTTGAGCCACACACAAAAAAGAAAATGCCTAATGAGAGACTTAAAAACTCCACCGTCCTGAAAGGAAGAATATTCTTTTTCTTTTTTTTTGACTAAGTTCTTTTGTGTGGAGCTTCATGAATTGAGGTGCCTGACTTTGAGGTGAGGATATACTCTTGTAAAAGCTACCTTATCACTTTCGAGCACACTTTCTTCAGGCAACATTTATAGACATCTGCCTCCTGCTTGCAGTAAGCTCTTTGCCCTCTATCACCAAATATTACATTAGTCAAGATAGGATAGGCTGTGCTGCAGTAACAAAACTACCTTTGTGAGTAGGGTGAAAACTGCCCTTCTCTTACTGTCAAGAGACTTTCTTTTCAACCAGTCCTGCTTTCACCTTCAAAATGATGTTGTTATTGTTGTTTTTCCTGAGGGCTTCAAGTTCTTATTTTGAACAGTAGTATCTGATCATCTTCTCTCTGCATTCCATCTTCAGTAGTCCTCAAGGCAATGTGGACGCTCCTAACTGTCCAGATGAGAGTCACGCTAATGAAGCACAGAAAAGAAAACCCCAAAGTGAATTTTCATTTCCAGCCATTATTCCTGAAACACACTGCTTTAATTCTTGGTGTTCATGTGTACTTTTGTGACAAACTTTTGAGTGCAAAGCACCCAGGCTCAGCTCTGTGTCCCCCTGGGCATGTGAGCAGATGTGTATAGGACTGGGGAGTTTTTAAGTCTCTCATTAGGCATTCACTTTCTAATCAAGGACTATTTCACAAGAAGCTCAAATAAACTCTTAGGGACAGCAATAAGGCACTAAAGTTTGCCAAAAATATGTCCAACCTACATGTTAATGGTGGTGCCATTTTTTTTTATAACTATTGGAATGTGTTTTTTTAAATTGGGGTATAGTTGAATGTATTATGTAAGTTACAGATGTACAACACCTTGTGTAAACCCTACAGTCAGGTTTTCTGTGGGTCATTAAATGGTGAGTGTTCCCACAGTGACATGCAAGAGGCAGCTTGACCCATTACTTGGGAAGAGACTATGAATCATTTTTAGGTTTTGTGTTTTGCCTAAGAAATGATCTTACTTTATATTTTTATTTCAGTTTGTAAATTCTACTCTGTAAGAAAAGTCCATTCTTACTTTGTAAGAAAAGTCACTGTTTTTAAAGTTTATATTCCATTTATAGATATTATAAAATATTGGCTATATTCTCTGTGTTGTACAGTATATCCTTGTAGCTTAT
>NW_011478319.1:8711-11310 GCF_000754665.1 Bison bison bison | reverse complement strand
TAGGTTTTGTGTTTTGCCTAAGAAATGATCTTACTTTATATTTTTATTTCAGTTTGTAAATTCTACTCTGTAGGTATAGACATTAGTGTTTATGCATATCAGTAAACAAAATGCATTTATTCTCATAAATAAACATGCAAGAGGCAGCTTGACCCATTACTTGGGAAGAGACTATGAATCATTTTTAGGTTTTGTGTTTTGCCTAAGAAATGATCTTACTTTATATTTTTATTTCAGTTTGTAAATTCTACTCTGTAAGAAAAGTCCATTCTTACTTTGTAAGAAAAGTCACTGTTTTTAAAGTTTATATTCCATTTATAGTTTTTCTCTTTCTGGCTATATTCTCTGTGTTGTACAGTATATCCTTGTAGCTTATTTATTTTATGCATAATAGTTTGTACCTCTTAATCTCCGCTTCTGTTTTGCCCCTCCCATCTTCCCTCACCTTAATGGTAACCACTAGTTTTCTGTATCTGTGAGTTTGTTTATTTTTTTTTTGTACTGACTAGTTTTATTTTTTAGATTCCACATATGTGTTATCATACAGTATTTGTCATTCTCTCACTTATTTCACTTAGCATAATACTCTTCAAGTCTACCCACGTTGTTGCAAATGGCAAAATTTTATTCTTTTTTATGGCTGAGTAGTTGTTGGAAGAGGGTGTTTGCTATGACTAGTGCACTCTCTTGGCAAAATTCTTTTAGCCTTTGCCCTGCATTTTGTACTCCAAGGCCAATTTTGCCTGTTACTCTGGGTATCTCTTGACTTCCTACTTTTGCATTCCAGTCCCCTATGATTAAAAGGACATCTCTTTTTGGTGTTAGTTCTATAAAGTCTTGTAGGTCTTCATAGAATCGTTCAACTTCAGCTTCTTTGGCATTAGTGGTTGGGGCATAGACTTGGATTACTATGATATTGAATGGTTTGCCTTGGAAGCAAACAGAGATCATTCTCTTGTTTTTGAGATGGCACCCAAGTACTGCTTTTTGGACTTTTTGTTGACTATGAGGACTAATCCATTTCTTCTAAGGGATTCTTGCCCATGGTAGTAGATATAATGGTCATCTGAATTAAATTCGTTCATTCTGGTCCATTTTAGTTCACTGATTCCTAAAATGTCAGTGTTCACTCTTGCCATCTCCTATTTGACCACTTCCAATTTACCTTGATTCATGGATGTAACATTTCACATTCCTGTTGTATTGTTCTTTACAGCATTGGACTTAGCTTCCATCACCAGTCACATACACAACTAGGCATTGTTTTCACTTTGGCTCAGCCTCTTCATTCCTTCTGGAGCTATTTCTCCACTCTTCTCCAGTAGCATATTGGGCACCTACCAACCTGGGTAGTTCATCTTTTAGTGTCATATCTTTTTGCCTTTTCATACTGTTCATGGGGTACCCAAGGCAAGAGCCTCCTGAGACATCTGTATGCAGGTCAAGAAGTAACAGTTAGAACCAGACATGGAACAATGGACTGGTTCCAAATTGGGAAAGGAGTATGCCAAGGCTGTATATTGTCACCTTGCTTATTTAACTTATATGCAGAGTATATCATGCGAAACTCCAGACTGGATGAAGCACAAGCTGGAATCAAGATTGCTGGGAGAAATATCAATACCCTCAGATACACAGATGATATCACCCTTATGGCAGAAAGTGAATAGGAACTAAACAGCCTCTTGATTAAAGTGAAACAGAAGAGTGAAAAGCCTGGCTTAAAACTCACCATTCAGAAAACTAAGATCATGGCATCTGGTCCCATTATTTCATGGCAAATAGTTGGGGAAACAATGGAAACAGTGACAGACTTTATTTTCTTGGGCTCCAAAATCACTTCAGATGGCAACTGCAGGCGTGAAATGAAAAGATGCTTGCTCCTTGGAAGAAAAGCTATGACAAACCTAGATAGCATACTAAAAAGCAGAGACATTATTTTACCGACAAAAGTCCATGTAGTCAAAGTTATGGTTTTTTCAGTAGTCAAGTATGGATGTGAGAGTTGGACCATAAAGAAAGCTGAGTGCCGAAGAATTGATGCTTTTGAATTGTGGTGTTGGAGAAGACTCTTGACAGTCCCTTGGACTTCAAGGAGATCAAATCAGTCAATCCTAAAGGAAATCAGTCCTGAATATTCATTGGAAGGGCTGATGCTGAAGCTCCAATATTTTGGTCACCTGATGTGAAGAACTGACTCATAGGAAAAGACCGTGATGCCGGGAGAGATTGAAGGCAGGAGGAGAAAGGGACAGCAGAGGATGAGATGTTTGGATGTCATCACCGACTCAATGGACATGAGTTTGAGCAAGCTCTGGGAGTTGGTGATGGACAGGGAAGCCTGGCATGCTCAGTCCATGGGGTCACAAAGAATCGGACACAGCTGAGAGATTGAACTGAACTGAACTGAACTGATAGCTGAGTAGTATTCCATTGTGTATAAATATATATATATATATATCACATCTTTGTCCATTCATCTGTTGATGGACACTTAAAATGAAAGTGAAGTCGCTCAGTCGTGTCTGACTCTTAGCGACCCCATGGACTGCAGCCTACCAGGCTCCTCCATCCATGGGATTTTCCAGGCAAGAGTCTG
>NW_011478319.1:7985-8611 GCF_000754665.1 Bison bison bison | reverse complement strand
TAGCTGCAAAACTCGAGGATGGAATGAGGCAAATACCCACCAAAAAGGAACACAAAAATCTGACAAGAAACCCCTCAAATGAGGACAAAGTTTTATCAAAATGTGCCTGGACTGAGAATTCTAGATCATACAACATTAAACACAACTGTGGACTCAAGCCCTAGGTTGTATTAACACATGGGATAACCATATAGTTTGCACTTCTGTGGCTAAGCCCATTTCTCTATTTATACAGACAGAGCTAGCATTGCTCTATTAACAGCTACCAATAAACTGCTTTGTCCTTTAAGATCTATTTGCCACATGAGGCTGAAACCACTAAACTGAATTTTTTCACTAAGGCTACAAACACTGCATCTATGCAGGGATGGGAAGCTTGTCATGCACTCACACATCCAAAGTCCATCTGCCTTGGGGAGTCAGCTTCCAACTCTGCATTATTTTCTTCCACTCCCATCTTATATGTGTTCTTTCACAATTTTCCTATCACGCTAAACATAGTAAAAATCTCTAATACATTCACATCTGGTTCTGGTTACCCAGTAGTATTACTTGTGTGCAATGAAACAAGAGACCAAAAACCACAGGACGAGTGCACAGGGAGGGGGATGACAGGATAGGGACCA
>NW_011478319.1:3895-5676 GCF_000754665.1 Bison bison bison | reverse complement strand
TGCATGTATCTTTTTGAGTTAGTGTTTTTGTTTCTTTTGGATATATACCCAGGAGTGGAATTGCTGGGTCATGTGGCAGATTTAGTTTTTTGAGAAGTGTCCATACTGTTTTTCACAATGGCTGTACCAATTTACATTCTCCCCAACAGTGCATGAGGGTTAGGGTTATCCACATCGTCACCAACATTTGTTATTCGTGTTCTTTTTGATGATAGACATTCTAACAGGTGTGAAGCAATATCTCATTTTGGTTTTAATTTTCATTTCTCTGATAATTAATAGTGATATGGATCTTTTCATGTACCTGTTGGCCATCTATGTCTTCTTTGGAAAAATGTCTATTCAGAAATTTTGTACATTTTTTAATTGGGTCACTTATTTTTTTGATATTGACTTGTGTGAGCTGTTTTGTATATTTTGGATGTTGGTCCTTTATCAGTCATATAGTTACCAAATACTTTCTCCCATTCAGTATGTTGTCTTTTTATTTTGTTGATGGTTTCCTTTGCTGTGCAAGAGCTTTTAAGTCTAATTAGGTCCCATTTGTTTATTTTTTGCTTTTATTTCCTTTGCTTTAGGAGATAGATCCAAAAAAATTTGCTATGATTTGTGCATATTAATGGCGGTGCCATTTTTGTTTGTAATGACCACGGAGCCTGGTAGGCTACCGTCCATGGGTCAGACACGACTGAGCAACTGCACTTTCACTTTCACTGGAATGTGTTGGCTTTTAAAATAGTGTAAGCATTTTATATATAGGTAAAAAACGCAGATCAAATGTTCATACAGATCAACTTGAAAATCATTGCTTTGGGACTTCCCTGGTGACCCAGTGGCTAAGACTCCATGCTCCCAATGCAGGGTGCCTCGGTTTGATCCCTGGTCAGGGAACTAAGATCCCATATGCCACAAGTATGACCTGGTACAGCCAAATAAATTCTGTGAACACAGGGTCTTACTCCCAGGGTCCTAGTCACTGAGGTCAGAGGAGGTCCAAGCTGCAACCACAAGTTTTTGTGCCCCTGGGCCTGGGATACTTCCTGAAGAGAAGCCAGAATGCCAGAGTACAGTTTCAAAAAGACCAGGAAGCTGGAAGCCAGAGACCACTCCCAAAGGAAAAGCCTCTTGTCTCAAAAGGAGAAAGGAAGACAATGAGTACCTGTCTGCTATGGTCTCAGTCTCTGTGTCCACGTGCGTGCTAAGTCACTCCAGTCATGTCCGACTCTCTGCAACCCCATGTACTGTAGCCTGCTAGGCTTGTCTGTCCATGGGGATTCTGCAGGCAAGAATACTGGAGTGGGTTGCCATGCCCGCTTCCAGGGGATCTTCCCAACCCAGGGATCCAACCCTTGTCTCTTATGTCTCCTGCACTGACAGGCAAGTTATTTAATACTACTAGTGCTACCTGCCCCCCACCCCACCACCATATAATGGAAGCCATAACCATCAATGTGATTGTATTAGGAGGTGGGGCCTTTGGGAAGAGCAAAGCCCTTATGAATGAGATTAGTGCCTTTATAAAAGAGGCTGCAGAAAACCCCCTTGCCTCTTCCAACTTGTGAAGACATAAAGAGAAGATGGCCATTTGTGAATGAGGAAGTAGGCTCTCAACAGACACTGAATCTGCCGGTACCTTGATCTTGGACTTCCCAGCTTCCACAACTGTGAGAAATAAATTTAATTTTATAAGCCACACAGTCTCTGGTGTTTTGTTATATCAGCCTGAGTGGACTAAGACACCATCTATAGGACAAAGTTTAACTCTGTCTCCTGTTCCATCT
>NW_011478319.1:0-393 GCF_000754665.1 Bison bison bison | reverse complement strand
TGAGAGCTGTATTTAACTCTTCGATTTGAATTCTCTAAAATAATTAGCTGCCTGCCTTCTTTTCTGGCAGCTGTTCTTAAATCAGCTTTGAGACCAAGGCTACTCTGGACACGCACAGAGTCATAAAATCTCATTTACATCACTTAGTGAGTTTACCACTCTTTCTGCCTCTAGGAAGTTAAATAATGGAGTGTGAGTTGCTCATACAAAGGAGGACATATTTTCAAATCATACACTTATAATTTGCAAACATCAACTTTAGCATTTGAGTTCCTCCAAAGCTAAACTCTGAGATGAGGATTTAGATGCAAGTGATTGATTTGGAAGGTGATCCCAGGAAGCACAGGGAGGGAGCAAGGAAAAGAGGGTATGCTGAGGAGAAGGTTATTGCTG
>NW_011478318.1:13477-13715 GCF_000754665.1 Bison bison bison | reverse complement strand
GAGCAGTTCCCCCTTCTTTGTTTATTTTGGATTCCTCTGTTTGCAAGTCTCTTCTGTGTCTAATTTCTGCCCTGACACTAGGGGCTGAAGGTGGCCACTTATTTAGACTCACTTGTTCAATTGTGTTGTGGGGAGGGAGGAACACTGCAAACAAATACCACTGGCATGTGTGGGTAGTGTTCGCAGTGGATGGACCACACCGGGTTTGCCACAGCCCAATGAAGTGTGTACTTCCCAG
>NW_011478318.1:10021-11511 GCF_000754665.1 Bison bison bison | reverse complement strand
TTGAATTTTATAATAATTTTGATAGATTTAAAGAAAATTATCCTGCTGAAGTTTTTATTGTGATTTTACTAAATGCATGTAATAATTTGGAAATATTTGACATCTTTACAATATTCAGTTATCTTTTCAGAAATCATGAAATCTTTCTTCATGTTTTCAAGTCTTCTTTTATATCTGTTAGTACTATTTTGATATTTATGCCTCCCTTTCCAGTCTCTTACTAAGTAATATTTTGTTGTTGTTATTTCCTGTGGGAATAGAACTATCCTAGAAGTATTTTATTCTTCCAGATTTTGCATAAAGATAGTGAAGGATATATTATTACTTTCTGTGCCTACTAGAGGTCTCCAAGAAGAATTAAAAAAAAAAAAGCATTTGTACGTACACTATAACATTATATGGCTGAATATATTTCAGTAGTTGATTTTTCTGAAGTATTTTGCATTCTCCCTGCAACAGTGATTTCACTTTCTAAAATACAAAAATACTGGGACATTAACAAGAACATGAAAAAATTCTTAAAGAGGAACAGAACATCTCACTGTCATTAACAGACTTAATCTAACCTCTTGGTGTGACAGTAATATATTTTTTCCAGGAGAAAAGCAAAGGTACTATTATTCATTCTTTTGACAAATATTTTAGAGAGTGCCTTCTACTTTGCACCTGCTAATTCTAGAGGGAGGTACTAGGGACAAAAAAAAAAAGGATCATGCAAATTTGTGTAGAATGTAGTTGCCACAGGTATGGAATCAGAATTTAGTAGAGGAGACAGACACATGAGTAATAAATGATAAGATGTGTGGTGTTTTTCATAGATCCACTGTGCTTTGGGACTGTCATGAAGGGAAGTATTAGTTTTGAGTAGAGGAAGGTCATATGGATGGATGAGTAGAAATTTAATGGGCTAAACCTAATATGAATGACACAAGTAGAGAGTATTGATGATGCCCTCATTTGCTCAACAAATGATGGACATTTAGGTTGTTTCTATGTTTTTGCTTTTGTGAACAATGCTGCAATGGACATGGGAGTGGAGATATATCTTTGAGATCTCATTCATATTTCCTTTGACTATATACCCAGGAGTGGGATTGCTGAATCACATGGTAGTTCTATTTTTAACTGATTAAGGAACTTCCATACTGTCATTCATTGTAATTGTACCAATTTATGGTCCCACCAACAGTTCATGAGTGTTCATTTTTCCACACATCCTGACCAACACTTGTTATCTCTTGTCTTTTAGATGATAGCTATTCTGACAGGTCTGAGGTGCTCATTGTGATTTGATTTGCATTTCCTTGATAATTAGTGATATTGAGCACATTTTCATTAATTTTACTCTCTAAGTAATGAGAACTATGACTTGTTTTAGAGTACAGTTGATTGGAATCATCGTTGATATTTTGAAGACAGAAAGAAGAAAAGATGGCAGGCAAGAAATCAAGTTAGGAAGAGAGGACATGATGTTGGATAAGATACTTTTG
>NW_011478318.1:7938-9430 GCF_000754665.1 Bison bison bison | reverse complement strand
TGTTGGGTTTACTGGGAAGAGATTATGTACTGAGCTCAGAGAATAATTCAGCACTTTCCACTTAAGGTTAACAGTTCCTCCTGAAGAGGAATGAAAAATGTGAAAGGAAGAACATAGGAGAGTGATTAGATCTTTCCACCACATTTACCTCTCCAAGTTCTATGTCAACCAGGCACTTCTTGCTTTTGTTACATGGGTGAAAAGTCTCTTAGTTTTATAAACAACAGCCTAAGAGAAACATTTTCAGCCAAAGAAAGGCATTCTTTTCTGAAGTATTTTACTGTGTAAACTTTGATCTTTACAGATATGACTATATGAAAGCTTCCGGAGGCAGAGAAGTGGGGAAAGTGGTGCTTCAGGAAAGAGCGGTGGCAGTGGATGAGGCAGAGGGTACAGAGCCAAGGCAAGCCCATGGCTCTGTGCTACTCAGGCAGCTTCCTAGGCCAGCCATTCAGGCAACTGATTCCTGTGGCAACCATGGAAACTCAGTAATGCCTCAGACTTATCTTCCGTTCCAAGGACTCCCAGAGCTTATGAAAATTCCCCCAGACAATTCACCTACTGAAGGATACAGGTTTCACCTTCAGTTGTCAAATGTGAATAAAGACAACCATCAAGACCATATGCAACAAGATGTCTCCAGCTGTTATCCTTTACAGCCCAGTTGCTTGTATCAGATGCAAGAAAACGAGACAGACTGTACAGCAATCTACTCTGAGCTCTTGATGCAAGTGAGAAAAAGCCAGGCAGACAAGAAACCCTACAACAAACAGAAATACATAAGACCATATGTAGCAAATACAATGCCAATTCGGAAAGCACCTCAAGTCACTCCAGATCCAGTGCCTGAGAGAAAAAGAACAACTCCTATTAACCTGGCTTACACAATCCGTAAATCACGTGTGCCCTATAGTGTTCATGCGCGAACCTATCGGGACAGGGTAATTCACTTATTAGCACTGAAGGACTACAAGAAACATGAACTTCTTGTTCGACTTCAGAGAGACGGAATGACTGAAGAGGAGATGGACTCCCTTGGAAAAATTTTGCAGGAAGTAGCTCATCTGAATACTCAGAATCGTTCATATTCTTTAAAGAATTGTGTTTTTAAAGAGCTCCAAAAAGACTGGCCTGGGTACAGTGAGGTGGACAGGCAGACATTGGAGTTAGTGCTTTCCAGAAAAGTACATCCACTTCTCAATGTTACTGGCACCGACCATCCACAATTTTCTACAGATTCTAGTACAGATGAAATATCTTTTCATTCTCAGGAACAACTTTACAATTCAGCTGACATTGATTATTCAAAGAACAAAAAAGTTAGAATATCTCACCTGACAACTAAACAACAGCCAGCATCAAGTGATTGTTTGAATAACACTAGTGAAATATCTGCCATGGGTCACCCACCATACTCTGAATCTACCACCAATCTTAGCTCTCCATCATTGTCCAACATCCACCTTCCGACTTCAAATTATCTTCAGCCTGT
>NW_011478318.1:4859-6263 GCF_000754665.1 Bison bison bison | reverse complement strand
ACAGCTCTTAGCGACCCCATGGACTGCAGCCTACCAGGCTCCTCCATCCATGGGATTTTCCAGGCAAGAGTACTGGAGTGGGGTGCCATTGCCTTCAAGGCTAAAAATAAAATTAACACCTAACAACTTGAAAATCAATTTAGGAAGCAGAAGATTCCCAAGTCCTTTGCAGGTACCTTTATTCTCTTATTTTTCCTGTGTCCCTGTCCTGCCTCCCCTGAAAGTGATAAACACTCCCCCAAATTTATGTTTACCTTTGATTTTCTTTTTAAATCAGTTCAGTTCAGTTAAGTTGCTCAGTTGTGTCCGACTCTTTGTGATCCATGGACTGCAGCACTCCAGGCTTCCATGTCCATCACCAACTCCTAGATCTCACTCAAACTCATATCCACTGAGTCGGTGATGCCATCCAATCATCTTATCCTAGGTCATCATCTTTTCCTCCTGCCTTCAGTCTTTCCCAGCATCAGGCTCTTTTTCCAATGAGTCAGTTCTAAGCATCAGGTGGCCAAAGTATTGGAGTTTCAGCTTCAGCATCAGTCCTTCCAATGAATATTCAGGACTGATTTCTTTTAGAATTGACTAGTTTGAACTCCTTGAAGTCCAAGGGACTCTCAAGAGTCTTCTCCAACACTACAGTTCAAAAGCGTCAATTCTTCAGTTCTCAGCTTTCTTTATGGTCCAACTCTCACAACCATACATGACTACTGGAAAAACCATAGCTTTGACTAGATGGACTTTTGTTGGCAAAGTAACATCTGTGCTTTTTAACATGCTGTCTAGGTTGGTCAGAGCTTTTCTTCCAAGGATCAAGTATCTTTTAATTTCATGGCTGCAGTCCCAATAAGCAGTGATTTTGGAGACTAAGAAAATAAAGTCTCTCACTGTTTCAATTGTTTCCCCATCTATCTGCCATGAAGTGATGGGACCGGATGCCATGATCTTAGATTTTTGAATCTTGAGTTTTAAACCAACTTTTTCACTCTCCTCTTTCACTTTCATCAAGAGGCTCTTTAGTTCTTCTTTGCTTTCTGCTATAAAGGTGGTGCCATCTGCGTATCTTAGGTTATTGATATTTCTCCCCAAATCTTGATTCCATCTTGTGCTTCATCTGGCATTTCACATGATGCACTCTGCATATAAGTTAAATAAGCAGGGTGACAATATACAGCCTTGACAAATGCCTTTCCCAATTTGGAACCAGTCTGTTCCATGTCTGGCACTAATTGTAGTTTATTGACATGCATACAGAGTTCCCAGGAGGCAGGTAAGTTGGTCTGGTATTCCCATCTCTTGAAGAATTTTTCAGAGTTGGTTATGATCCACCCAGTCAAAGAATTTGGTGCAGTCAATAAAGCAGAAGTAAATGTTTTTCTGGAACTCTCTTGCTTTTTTTTTTTTAAT
>NW_011478318.1:638-4641 GCF_000754665.1 Bison bison bison | reverse complement strand
AGGCCCACTTGACTTCACATTCCAGGATGTCTAGCTCTAGGTGAGTGATCACACCATTGTGGTTATCTGGGTCATTAAAATCTTTTTGTATAGTTCTTCTGTGTAGTCTTGCCATCTCTTCTTAATATCTTTGGCTTCTGTTAGGTCCATACCGTTTCTGTCCTTTATGGAGCCCATCTTTGCATGAAATGTTCCCTTGGTGTCTCTAATTTCTTGGTATCTCTAATATCTACTATATTTATAAGCATCTTTAAACAGTATATTGTTCACTTTTTTAATCTTTGGGAAAATGATCTCAATACTGTAGCTAGTTGTCATCTTGTTTTTTCAGCCAACCTTGTTTTTGTTGCAATGGCCTGGAATGGAATCTGCAATATCACAGAGGCATACTTGTACTGCCAATGAAAATAATCATCAACTTGGAATTCTTCAATTTAATAATTAATATGTTCTTTAAAAGGAAAGATAGATTAAAAGCATATACAAACTAAAAAAAAAATAAAAAAATAAAATAAACCTTTATTTTACTAAAATAAAAATAACCTTTTATTTTATAAAAATAAAATAAACCTTTATTTTACTAAAATAAACCTAGGATTTATTTATGCTGATGTGTAAATAAGTAGATTATTTGTTTTTTTACTTATATGTTGGATCATCATATGCCTTTTGCATTATTTAGCCACCCATTTTCTTGTTACTAGAGATTGGGTTTTTTCTCTTTCTCTCTCTTTTCTTTCTTTTTTTATTATTATTACAATGTTGCTGTGAACATTTTTTGCAAATTTACCCTTTTCCATCATCTGTGCTTTTATTTTCATTTAATTTTATTTTATAGCCTGTAGGAACTTACTGCTTCTGTATGATCACTATTTAGTTTTACCTGAATTTTCCCTTGGTTTTCAGGCTTCCCTCTATTTTCTGATTTCTGGCTCATATGATTTTCTTTTTTCTTGAAAGCTCCTTTTATTCTTTTATATGGTTTGACTGGCAGTGAATCCTCTCAGTTTTCTAGTTTCTATATGCTTTTAATCGATCTTTCCTTTTAAAGAAGATGTTAATTATTAAATTGAAGAATTCCAAGTTGATGATTATTTTCACTGGCAGTACAAGTATGCCTCTGCGATATTGCAGATTCCGTTCCAGGCCATTGCAGCAAAGTGAATATTGCAATAAAGCAAGTCACACAATATTTTTATTTCCCTGAGATTCAAACCCCATTCTAATTTAAACTCTTACGTGAGGTAATCCAATAGCCATGCTAGGGAGAGAGCTTCTAAATGAGCAAGTAAGCAGGACAATTAACAACAAAGACTTTGCCTGCTAATGCATTGTGGCAGGGGACTAGGTTTTAAATTCATAACTTGAATTGAATCCCGACCCTGCCACTTTCTATGCAAATTTGGAGAGGTTGCATGATACCTTTGGAGGTTAGTTTTCCTATCTGTGTGTTGGTAATAATAATACTCAACTCAACTCAAAAAAAAAAAAAACAAAACACTCACCTCACAGAGTAATTGTGTCTAGTGCAAGGTAAGCAATCAATGAAAAAAAGAGCTGATCTTGATATAATTACTTTTCCCTGTAGGCAACAAAAATACAAATCAGTGAGCAGCAGTGTTAGCTTCCAAGTTATCTGAAGAACAAGGAATATTACTCTGGCTTGGGATTCGTACAGAAAACACTTGAGTTAACAACATGAAAAAGATATCAAATGGACTGTTTGACGAATTCAGGTGCATGCTGTCTCTGAAGTCAATATAAATTTGTGGAGGAAAGTTTCCCCTAGGCTATACAGAAAAAAAAAAAAAAAAAATCTTGTTCTAGTTCATGACCAAAACCTAAGCATAGCATATCAGCCAGGCATTTTCTTACAATGTCACATCACCTCTTAGAAGCAATATGAGAAAAGTGACAGTCCAGTTGCTTGGTGACTCAGGTGACCAACATTCTATTTTCTTTTGCTGAGTTTTTTCAAAAAAGACATTTAACAGGGCTATGTCGATGTACCAATGTAGTGATGACCACATTAGATGAAAGAGCTAGTAGAGATGCATTAGCTGTGTGAGGTGGCATAAGGGATATACTACTGATAGCAGTATTTGAAGCTATGAGATAAGAGACTATAATTGCTAAGGAACACAATATCGAGAAGAGTCAGTGACTTGTTCTGTCCTGAAGAAGGCACATACATTTAGGGTATAAGAGAAGGAACAGAAGTGAGCAGAATGGCCAGATAAGGAGAATGAAAACTTCAGTGACCAGGATCCAAAGCAAGAAGGTAATCCACAGTTGCAATTGATAGAAAGAAGTCAAGACACTTAAGATCAGCTCCCCAGAGTAGCATGAAGATGCAGAACTATGGAGATGTCACACAACTCCATTAGGATCCCTCATGTTTTCCCAACATAAATCAAAATCTACATTGATTTCACTTTCAGAAACTTTCAATATATTTACTTTATTTAAAAGATATGAAATATCTACCTGGAGAAGGAAATGGCAACCTGCTCCAGTTTTCCTGCCTGTGAAATCCCATTTACAGAGAAGCCTGGCAGGCTACAGTCCACAGAGGTTGTAAAAGTGTTGGACGCGACTTACTGATTAAACAAAAACAAACACAAAAGTAAAAGCACTGGGCAGACTGCTCAGTTACTTCTCTGGAAGCATTATATAGAAAACTTAATACATAAAAAGGCCCATGATTCCCCAATACCCCCCACATCTTCATGTTGTTGAAAAAAGGTTAAATTCAGTATGTTAACTATAATGATGGCATTATATCATTTCAGATTAGAAAATTTATTATACCAATCAGCTTAAATTCAGTGTTATAATCTCTAAATAGTTTATCCCTGAATGTATTTCACAGGCAGATGAGGATTGAAACTATTTTGTCTCATCTGAGGGAGAATGGATTTTGTATGTGGAGAATGGTATTTGTATGGCTGAATCCCTTTGCTGTTCACCTGAAAGTATCACAACATTGTTAATCAGCTATATACCCCAATACAAAATAACAAGTTTAAAAGAAAAAAAAAGCAAACAAAAAATGAAATATCTGAATTTCACATGAAATTTTCAGTAATTAAGTTGATGGCACAGTGGTAAAGAATCTGCCTGCAATACAGAAGACCTGGGTTTGATTCCTGGGCCAGGAAGATACCCTGGAGAAGGAAATGGCAACCCACTCCAGTGTTCTTGCCTGGAGAATCCCAGGGACGGAGGAGCCTGGTAGGCTGCCATTTATGGGGTCACACAGAGTTGGACACAACTGAAGTGACTTAGTAGCAGCAGCAGCATGCAATGTTATCATTTTCCATAAAAGAACTCCATGGGACATAAAACTTTTGATACTGATCTGTAAAACGTGAAAGGTAGATCTGTGCAATCAATTATTTAATAGTACTGTGGCTTGGGGTTTATGGAGAAACACTTGAATAAGCAACACAGACAAAAATCAAATGGACTGTTGGATAAACTCAAGTGCCTGAGGTCTCTGAAGGCAATCCAGAAATGAGAAGGAAAACTTTACTCACTCTATACAGATAAAAGAATCAAAACAGGTATTGTATTGTATTAATAGTTTGTTATCAAAACATTAGCAAATATTTCTGGCCAGGCATTTCTCACAATGTCACGTTGTCTCTTGGAAGCTGTGTGATGAGACTGACAGTCCAGTTGACTGGGAGTCCCAGAGACCAGCATTCTATTCTTTTGCCAAGTTTTCTCAAGCAAGTCACATTTATCCTATCTCTGTATCAGATGCTTCTGAAATGGGTTTGAAAATAACTGCTGCTTCTAAGTCATTTTGAACTGTATTGAATGTTTTAATACTCTTCCACAAGTGCAATTCATTATATTGAGCTTATTAGTGGAGAGTTTTTGAGACATGGGCTTCCCTGATGGCTCAGATGGTAAAGAATCTCCCTGCAATGCAGGAGACCCAGGTTCCATCCTTGGGTCGGGAAGATCCCCTGGAGGAGGAAATGGCTACCCATTT
>NW_011478318.1:0-436 GCF_000754665.1 Bison bison bison | reverse complement strand
TAATTTACAGTTTCTTAATCTTGGCAGTACTGATGTCTTGAGCTGGGTAATTCCTTGTCCTAAGTGTGGGTGTGTCCTGCACATTGTGGAATGTCAAGCAGCCCCTCTGGCCTCTATTCATTAGATCTCAGTGGCAACACCCTAATCGTGATTATGAAAACTGTCTTCAGATATTGCTAACTGTCCCCTGGGGGACAAAATAAGTTACATTTGAGAACCACTGGCCCAGATCACACAGCAGAATAGCTGCAAGACTTAGGAATGGAGTTCAAGACCTCCTGACTCTTCAGTTCAGTTCAGTCGCTCAGTGGTGTCTGACTCTTTGCAACCACATGAATCACAGCACGCCAGGCCTCCCTGTCCATCACCAACTCCCGGACTTTACTCAAACTCATGTCCTTCGAGTCGGTGATGCCATCCAGCTATCTCATCCTCT
>NW_011478317.1:9491-10748 GCF_000754665.1 Bison bison bison | reverse complement strand
CATGGAGGGCTACGGGGTGGGAGGCCTGGTGCCAGGCCTGGGCCCGGAACTGCTGAGGCTCCACGAGGTCGAGCTGTGCCTGGCCCAGGAGCAGCTGCTGCTGGAGGACCGGCGTCGGCAGGCCCAGCTGCACATGCGGCTGTGGCAGGAGGAGCAGCTCTGGCTGCAGCAGCTCCAGGAGCAGCAGGCCTGGGTGCGCGTGGAGGGGCTGGAGCTAGCCCTGGCCTTGGAGCAGCTCCGCAGCGAGGGCCTTGAGGCGCTGCAGACCCAAGACCCGGTAAGGCCTGGAGGGGACTGGGGTGGAGGAGGCTGACCATCTCAGGGGTGTGGCGACCATGGCAACAACCCGCGGCAAATCTGTGGCCCAAAGTGAGGCTGGTGCCCACTGCACGGGGCACTGCAAGGACCACTCGACAGGAAGCCCTCCCGGGCTGGCCCGATGCTAGAAAGCAGAGGGAGCCCAGGAGGGGGCTGTTCAGGGAAACTTAGGCAGAGGTGTCTCTGCAGAGCACCCAGGCATCCTGGCCAGGTGGGCCGGGGCAGGAACTGTCCAGCACAGCGTTTGGGACATGTAGGGTGAGGGCCGGGTCCCGAGCCCAGTTGGACAGTCAGCAGGCAGGACCAGCATCCCCTCCCCCGCCCGACACAGCTTCCTGGCCACCTGCCCGGCCTCCTGTTTATTGCAGAGCCTGTTCCCAGGGCTTGAGATGAGATGGCGGAAGCCACCTGAGCCATCATCCTCATTCCAGGAGCGCTGCCGCCTCAGACGCAGCTGGGGCTATTTTGGGGAGCTAGGGTCTAACCCAGCTTGGCGTGGAAGAGTGGGCACCACCATCCCGCCAGGTCTGGGGATCTGGGAGGCCTCTGGGATCCAGGCCCGCTTAGGCAGGGGGGCTGAAGCTGGGGAACAGGGTGTGGGGCTCCCCTACTGAGCTTAGACCCCAGTACAGGCGTGTGTACAGGGAGGACCCCTAGCCGCAGCCTAGAAGGTGTTGGCAGCCTAGCAAAAAACTCAGATGAGTGCTGTGACAGAAAAAATGGGACTCAGAGAAGAGCGACCGTGGGTCAGGGTGGACATGGGAGGAGATGCACTTCCTAGCCCATGGCGGGACTGAGCCAAGGGCAAGCTGTCACCTTTCAGCTTGGAAGTAGCTAAAGAGAGCATGGCCTGAGGGAGCAGCAGACAAGGAACAGCACAGCATGGCCTAGGTGGTGCAGAGAGCCAGAGGGGACTGCGCACTGTCTCGGAGTCCCCAG
>NW_011478317.1:4047-6825 GCF_000754665.1 Bison bison bison | reverse complement strand
GAGCGAGGCGGTGGGAGCGCGGCCGCGCGCGAGGGGTCGGGCAGGGTCTGCCGGAGTTGGGGCCGAGGGGCGCCACGGCCGCGTGTGCTGGTGCGATCGCGGGCGCCCTCGCTCGACGCCGGCCCGAGAGAAGCGAGTGGGAAGGGGCCCCGGGCCCAGATCGAGACAGCCCAGGCCGCCCCGCCTTGCTCCTACCCTCGTGGCCTCGCTGGGGTCTGGAGAGCGTGCCGGGCCTGGCCTAGACCCTTCCTGGGGGTGCACCTTCTAGGCCGCCGTGGACTGGGGGTGGCCCGCGTGACCAGAGCTCTGTATGGTTCCCTCCGTGGGGCGCACGGTTCCCTGGCGCCCAAGTCCCTGGACTGGGTGGGTGGACGGGACTCTTGGCCCATGCAGCGTAACTTCCCGGAGTTCAGTCACCCCCTTTGGCCCTGCAGTGTGCACTGGAAAGCTGCAGCTCACCCACTTCCAGACCAGGAGCCGCCTCTGCGGGAATCCCAGGCCCGTCCTCCTCCTGCGGCCTAAAGCCCCTGCCTGCCTGGCGCAGGGCCCGCCCACCTTGTGCCCCAGATCCGTCCCTCCGGATAAAACCCCAGGCCTGCCCGCGGGAAAGACTTCCGTTGGAGGTCCCAGGTTCTGGAGCCCACTAGAGCCCTGAGGGCCCTGCCTGGAGACTTTGTCGGCTCTGCCTGAGGTCAAAGGTCAGCAGCCAAAGAGCGGGATTCCTGCTGAGTCATCAGCCTGGGTGGGATAAGCGCCCTTCCCTCCCTTCAGGCCAGCGTTGGTAGGCATAGGTGGAGAGGCAGCTGTTGGGGATCCCATAGCTGGGAGTGGCCACTGCCGGGCCCACAGGTCAGGGGCATGTGGACCTGTGAAAGGAGACAGGCAGAGGCCTAAGGTGGTCAGGGGCCCGCGTGTGGCTTCATGCAACTGGGCAGGGCCCCCTTCACACTCCCTCAGGACGGGCCAATCCCCACCCTCGGATCCCCCACCCCCTCTGCATGCAGCCTGGATACTTGGAGTTGATTCCCTTCCCCAGTGAAGGAGGAGGGAAGGAGGTCCCTTCCAGTATGTCTCCCCGACGTGGCAAGCGGCACCCTCAAGGGTTGTCAGCTGGATAGCACCCCCTCCCCAGTCAGATACAGTTCAAGATAACACACACCCTGTGGTCACACACAGGGTCAGGACCCTGGTGCAAACAGGCCCACACTACGTACCCTCATGTGGTCAGCCTGCATCTGGTCCTGGTACTGTGAGGACGCATGGCCACCCCATTTGTACCCAGATACACCAGTGGGCGGTGCCCCCTCTTAGGCACAGCAGGTTTTCCTCAATCAGACCAAGTAGCCTCTCGGCCGGGTGTGACTGAATACACACGGGGGCGTCCCCCACCCCCACCTCCACGCCACTTCTCCCAGGAGGGCAGACAGGAAAGACTCCCCAAGTCATCCTGAGCCCCCCAACTGTCTCCAGTGGGCCACTGACGCCGTCCAGTCAGCGATGTCCAGCTGCACCTATAGGGGCTGGGGGCACTCTGCCTGTCGGCCCACATTCAGGAAGCCACAAGCCAGACAGGATCAGCTTCCTGCGACCCTCCTTCCAGATTAGGGAGATGAGCATCCAGGTATTTCAGGGGTCCTAGGGAGATGGGTCCTAGGAGCCAAATAAAGACCCCCACCTGGCCTTCCAGGACCCGTGTTCCCCCAGGCCAGGCTCCCATGCAGGCCCTTTGGAGGCAGGTGGGCTGGAGTGGAGCCAGTGGGGCGTGGCTGATGGTGTGAAGGGGGAGCAGTGAAGGTGGAGAGGCTCACCTGGAGCTGAGGACAAGTGAGCAGTGACCAGGAACTTGGAAGGTTACTGCTGCCCCACTGTCCCGGCTTGGCAGGGACAGGCCTCTAAGCTCCTGCCAGGATGTGAAGTTCAGGCCTGGGGAGGCGGAGGGGTGTGCCAGGGGTGCAGCCTAGGGAGGTGTCTAGGATGGTATGGTGGACGGGGCAGAGGGCTCCGAGGTCGGCAGGTGGGTTGTGGGGCTGCTTGTGAGGCCCTGCAGCACGGGTCCGGGGTGGCCAGGCGCTGTGCACTGAGGTCGCCTTGGGCTGTGTGTGCTATCTGGTCAACCCTGACAGCTGCACTCAAAAAAGCTTTTAATTAAATTTTTAAAGGGAACACTCCATTTACAGTTACTACAAAATATTGGCTGTATTCCCACATTGTCCAGTACATCCTTGAGCTTGTCTTACACTAAGTACTTTGCACCTCCTGCTCCCCCACATACACTGGTAACCACTGGTTTGTTCCCTATATGCATGAGTCTGTTTCTTTTTTGTTGTATTTTTTTTCTAGATTCCACATATATGATATTATACAGTATTTGGTTTTCTCTGACTTATTTCACCTAGTATAAGCCCTTCAAGTCCATCTATGTCGCTGCAAATCACAAATTGCATTCTTTCTTGCTGAGACAGCTGCATTGTACAGTGGAGGGAACAGGCCACAGACAGTGGTCCAGGGTCCTCCGGCTCTAGGGGCAGAGACACAGGCAGTGCCCCAGCTTGTCCAGTATGCACAGTGTCTGGGGCCATAAAAATGCATTCATGTCATAAAATCAGAAGAAAAAAGTAAATATATTAATACAGTCTATATTATATTTATATTTTCTTTATAACAACTGTCATATCATTTTTTTTAATGGAGGAAGGAGTCCACAAAGCAGAAGTGCCTTGGGCCACAGAGGCCATAAGGTAGCCCTGAGTCAGGCCCATGTGGAGCCAGAACCCCTGC
>NW_011478317.1:0-1685 GCF_000754665.1 Bison bison bison | reverse complement strand
CTTTATGTGGTCCTTCGAGAAGATCCACCGGAGTCTGGCGCACGTGTTCCAGGGCGAGCTGGTCTCCAGCTTCGATGAGGAATTCCGCATTCTCTTCGCACAGTCCGAACCGCTGGTACCCTCGGCCGGGGCGCTGGCTCGCATGGACACCTATGCCCTAGCTCCATACGCAGGGGCTGGGCCGCTCATGGGCAGCCAGATGCCCGGGGCTCCCACCCCCTTCTCCTTCCCCAAACGCGCTCACCTCCTGTTCCCACCACCTCGGGAAGAAGGCCTGGGCTTCCCCTCCTTCCTCGACCCCGACCGCCACTTCCTGTCGGCCTTTCGCCGAGAGGAGTCTTCGCGGATGCCCGGGGGCGCCCTGGAGCCGCACACGGGGCTGCGGCCGCTCTCACGACGGCTGGACGCAGAGGCCGGGCCAGGCGGGGAGCTCTCGGGCCCGCGGGGCTTCTTTCAGGCACGGCACCTAGAGATGGACGCCTTCAAGAGGTACAGCTATGCGGCCGCCGACGGTGCGGGCGCAGTGGAGAATCTCGCGGCCGCGCGGCAGGTATCACGGCAGACGTTCCTCAGCCACGGCGATGACCTCCGCTTCCAGACCAGCCACTTCCACCGCGACCAGCTCTACCAACAGCACTACCAGTGGGACCCGCAGCTCGCGCCAACGCGCCCACAAGGCCTGTTCGAGAAGCTGCGGGCCGGCCGCCCTGGCTTCCCAGACCACGACGAATTCATGCTGGGCACCGGGCCACGATTTCCAGAGCTCGGCCTGGACGGACACCAGCGGCTGGACTACGTGCCATCCAGTGCCTCACGGGAGGTGCGCCATGGCTCGGACCCCGCCTTCGGGCCCGGACCTCGCGGTCTGGAACCCGGCGGGGCCCCTCGCCCCAACCTGGGCCAGCGCTTCCCTTGCCAAGCGATGACGAGGCTAGGCCCAGAGATGGCACCCGAGCCGGAGCCGGAGCACAGGGGTGGGCCTGAGGGGCGGGCCGGCCTGCGGCACTGGCGCCTCACCTCCTACCTGAGCGGCTGTCACAGCGAGGACGCTGGCGACGAGGGCCTGCCCACACCCATGGAGACGGAAGCCTATGACGATGACGTGCTGGTTTCTGGGGGTCGGGCGACTGCTGGGGACCTACTTCCCTCGGCCTTCCGTGTGCCCGCGCCCTTCCCAGGCAAAGGCCCAGCTCCGGGCTCTGGCAGCGGTGGCGGCGACGGCCCAGAGCGCGAGGGCCCGGAGGAGGTGGGCCTGGCCAAGCAGGATTCTTTCCGCTCACGCCTGAACCCGCTGATCCAGCGCAGCTCCCGGCTGCGCTCCTCGCTCATCTTTAGCGCATCGCAGGGCGAGGGCACGGGCGGACCCACTGGGGCCTCCACGGAGAAGGTGCAGCTGCTGCACAAGGAGCAGACGGTCAGCGAGATGCTGGGGCCCGGCAATGAAGCCGTGCGCTCTGCTGCCTCCACCAAGGTGGCTGAGCTCCTGGAGAAGTACAAGGGCCCCTCTCGAGACCCTGGCGGCGTGGGGACAGCGGTCACAGCCGCCAGCCATAGTAAGGCTGTCGTGTCCCAGGCGTGGAGGGAGGAGGTGTCTGCGCCCGGTGGCGGCAGTGGGAGCGAGCGCCGCAGCCTGGAGAGCTGCCTGCTGGACCTGCGTGAGTCCTTTGCACAGCAGCTGCACCAGG
>NW_011478316.1:14147-15104 GCF_000754665.1 Bison bison bison | reverse complement strand
TTAAAGAGATTGTCTTTAATCCATTGTATATTCTTGCCTCCTTTGTCAAAGATAAGGTGTCCATAGGAGAGCACCCCATTTTCTTAGCATTGCAATAAAATTCAGTTATTTTATGTGATCCATAAATTATGCTTCCTATTACATCATGAAGTGTCCCTGCACCATACTGCGGAGTAGCTGTAAGTGTACCCGTAGCTAACCTTTAAGAGTGAAGGACACTCATTGACAAAAACAATTTTGAGGCAGTGTGCCATATTCTGAATCAGTGTTGACATATATGACTCTAGGAAGGCAATTTTCTTCAGTTTATGTGGGGCCTATTGATATTATTGCAGTTTATTTGCCTGTAAATTTACATTGCCAAAAGATAAGTTTGACACTTTCATTTGTACTGACACAGCCAGTGAATATACAATATTTTTGTTCTGCATCACCTAGTCTCCTTGATGCAAAGTTGGTTAGTAAAGGAGATATTTTTTCTCAATCGATTTTCTATCTGCAAACAAACATCCAATGAGCCAGTGGGATTTTTCCTCCCCTCACAAGAGATTTACACCCACTAAGTTTTCACAATATGGTATGCTTTGCAAGGAAGTTGGTAAAAATTAAGAAGAAATGTAAGAGCTGCCCAAATGGCCATGCCTTCTGGTCTATATATCAGAATGACTGCTGCTGAAGACTTTTCCACTTTCACACATTAATAAATCATTTCACACATAAAGGCAAAATGTAGATAGAAGAATCTTTTGAGAAACTTGTATTGAGACCAGTTTTTATATGGTGTTGCAGATCTAAACTTATGCTTACTCTTCTTCTGTTTCCATACACTAAAACAAGATTTGGGAAATACTAAGACCAGAGATTGAAGCCATGAAATTAAAAGATGCTTACTCCTTGGAAGGAAAGTTATGACCAACCTAGATAGCATATTCAAAAGCAGAGACACTACTTTGCCAA
>NW_011478316.1:9382-10537 GCF_000754665.1 Bison bison bison | reverse complement strand
CTCTTCCGATCTTAGATGACTATTGGATATTATTTGATGAATGGGGAAATATGAATGGTGTTCAACTGTATCAATAGATGCATTTCAGCTAAATGGCGCATGGTGAGAATATGTATAAAGTTAGTCTCAAGGTGCTAATGAAGCAGTAGATTGGGCAAATGACTTCCAGTTTCCATGGAATTATAAAAGGGAAAATCATTATCTGAGGGCAGTCACTCACATTTATGATTCATATCTTTTTCTAAATGCAGAATTTTGTTTAAGCAAAAGGGCAGAAAAATAATGACATATGTACATTTGCTACTTAGCTGCAAGGGGATGCAGTTTCAAGGCAATTCAACTTTGTTGGCTCCTCACACAGATTGGTTGATAGATGACTTAAACTGCTATTATTAATAGTATTCATAAATTGACTGGCACAGAAGCACATTTTATTAGCTGAGATTATCCATGACATCTCTTGCATTAACTTGTAAATAATTGCTTCTATTTATAGGTTAAAGTAAAGGTGTTCTGGGGAAAATTTTTTCTTTTTGAGTCATCAAATTAGAAAACGTAACTCTGAATCAGATTTTGACTTGAAAGATCTTATTGAGCAGGCAGATTCAAATCACTGCCCTAAAAGTTATCTCAGATTTAACATTAATCTTTTATGAGTCTCACTTTTTTTTGGCCTTAATGCTTCATCTTCATTGTATGTGCCTAGGATGAACTTTTCTTGTGCATATGGTATAATGAGAAATGTAATGAAGATTCAGTATTATAAAGTATGTCCTAATGGAAGATAGGGTATGCAGATATTTATTAATCATATTGTTAGCCCAAACAGCTTAAATTTCCCGAGATAGTGGGTTGGATTTTCAAATAGTCAGTCATGCGCTTACCTGTGTCTGTTCAATTCACTCTTTAGATCATAGAACAAATGAAATATCATCATGGTTTTAATTTCTATATTTCTCTTTCACCATTCCTCATCACCATCACCAAATGTTGATGCAGGCTTTATATTCATATCTTGGAGATACTAGATATGTAAAATCAGTCCCTTCAGCAACATAGTTAGAGAGACAAGATATGTATAAAAGTATAACAATCATTACTCTGCCAACAAATGTCCATCTAGTCAAGGCTATGGTTTTTCCAGTGGTCATGTAT
>NW_011478316.1:8227-9282 GCF_000754665.1 Bison bison bison | reverse complement strand
ACTCGATGGACGTGAGTGTGAGTGAACTCTGGGAGTTGGAGATGGACAGGGAAGCCTGGTGTGCTGCAATTCATGGGGTGGCAAAGAGTCGGACACGACTGAGCGACTGAACTGAACTAACTAACAATCATTAGCAGTTTAAAAATTGCTGATCAAGTGGTATAAATGTAAGAGCCCTAGTAATTCTGGACTCCAGGTTGAATTGAAACTCTGACCAACTCTCTTAAAAGGAGGTGCAAGAACAATTGAGCAAAACATTTTGGTGAAATAAATACAAATAATTTAGTGCTCCTGAAAATAGGTCAAAAGTCATGTCCTAATAAGAATGGGTCACTAGAGTTTTCTTTGAATCTCACATGCTAAGTCACTTCAGTCATGTCCGACTCTTTGCAACCCCATGGACGGTAGTCCACCAGGCTCCTTTGTCCATGGGATTTTCTTTATATCGTAGGTATGAGAAACAAATATTATTAAGTGACATCATAGAATACACAACTTCCCTTTATCAAATTTCTAGACTTTAAAATAGATTGCACTTTGCCATTTATTCATTTTAATCTCTTAAAAAGTATAATCACTCCCCTTCATCTTTTTTCCCCTTATTGGTTTTTATGCTTCTGGTACTTGACACAGTTTCCTCGATGAGTTTGACACAAAGCTTCACGATTTGCTCCCACTATTTTTCCTCATTTGCTTGCAATTCCTTGACATTTAAAATGCTGTTGGCCTCCTTCATTATATAGTTTGTCACTTTCTACTGCAAAATTTTCCAAGCATTTTAGGCATTATGATCTATATTCCCTGTGGAGGACAAAGGACCTCAATTTAAGAGCTTCCTGGGAGGCAGAATCTGAGTCATTTATCACAGTTTCTTCCATAAAGCATCTAGACCCCTACCTATTCTAAGGCTAATCCAGTTCTCCCTAGCTGTCCTACTCCTGTCTCCACTTTCTGGCTTAGAATTTAAATTTGCTTCTCTTTCCCAGATTTATCTCAGTCCCTGCCTGTTCCTCTCTCTGTCAAAAATTCTCAGACACTTTTGACTTCTACTGACA
>NW_011478316.1:5256-5632 GCF_000754665.1 Bison bison bison | reverse complement strand
ATAAAGTCTGACACTGTTTCCACTGTTTCCCCATCTATGTCCCATGAAGTGATGGGACCGGATGCCATGATCTTCATTTTCTGAATGGCATGTAAATATATTTAGGTTCTTTAGTTGTGTGTAAATCACAGAGCTCAGAAAGATTTGAATGATTTTTAAGGCATCCTACATGCTACTCAGCATTTACTTTTTATTTCTGCTATTCATTAATCTATTCTTTGGTTAGTGTTTTTATTTTCCCTTAGAAAATCTTTGCTGAGATATACTTCATATACTAAAGTTAGCTTAAAGCTCAACATTCAGAAAACTAAGATCATGGCATCCAGTCCCATCACTCCATGGCAAGTAGATGGGGAAACAGTGGAAACAGTGTCAG
>NW_011478316.1:3304-5156 GCF_000754665.1 Bison bison bison | reverse complement strand
AACTGTGGTGTTGGAGAAGACTCTTGTAGAGTACCTTGGACTGCAAGGAGATCCAACCAGTTCATTCTAAAGGAGATCAGTCCCGGTGTTCATTGGAAGGACTGATGTTGAAGCTGAAGCTTCAATACTTTGGCCACCTGATATGAATAGCTGATTCATTTGAAAAGACCCTGATGCTGGGAAAGATTAGGGCTTGAGGAAAGGGAGATGACAGAGGATAAGATGGTTCGATGGCATCATCGACTCAATGGACATGCGTTTGGGTGGACTCTGGAAGTTGGTGATGGACAGGGAGGCCTGGCATGCTGTGGTTCATGGAGTTACAAAGAGTCAGACACGACTGAGGGACTGAACTGAACTGAATTCATATACTATATATTTCACCCATTTAAATAATAAATTCAATGTTTAAGTATATTCACACACATGCCACCATCACCATAATCAATTTTAGATATATGATTTGCATTTTTTGTTTCATTTAATGGATTGGATTTTCATTATCTTAATGGTGTCATTTGAGGCTCTTTTTTTTTTTTAATTTTGGATAATATTTAGCTTTTCTTTTTTTAAATGTTGTTTGTCCTTTGATATTGTAGTGAAGAAACTGTTGCATAATCCAAGGTCATGATGACTTACACCTATGTTTTCTTCTAAGATTTTTATAGTTGTAACTCTTAACTAAGGTCTTTGATTCATTTTGAGTTTATTTTTTGTGTATGGTGTGAGGTAGGAGATGCAGCTTTATTCATGAGGATATCCAGTTGTGCTAGCACCATTTGTTGAAATGGCCATTCCATTCCCCATTGAATTTGAGGATCAAATTGTCAGTCTCTCCAATTAGGCCATTGAAATTTTGACAAGGATTGCATTGCATCTGTAGATCAGTTTGGGAAGATTTCCTAAGTATTTTATTCTTTTTGGTGCTATTGTAAATAGGATTGTTTTATTGCTTACATTATTAATTCATTGCTACTTTATAGAAATACAACTGATTTTTGCATACTGACTGTCTTGCAATTTGCTGAACTCTATTATTTTGAGTAACTTTTAATGAATTCTTTAGGATTTTTCTATATACAAGATAATGTCATCTGCAAAAAGAGATAATGTTCTTCATTTCTAATGTGTTTTCTTTTTTTCTTTTTCTCTTTCCCTCTTCTCCTTCTTCCTCTTTCTCTACTCCTTCTTTTCCTTCTCCTTCTTCTTCTGCCTAATTGCCCAGACTAGAACTTCCAGTACAATATTGAATAGAAATGGCAAAAGCAGCTATCCTTGTATTGTTCCTGAATCTTAGGTGGATAGTATCCAGCCATTCACTATTAAATATGATGTGAGTTATAGGTTTTGCATAGATTTACTTTATCAAGTTAAGGAAATTCACTTCCCTTCCTAGTTTCTTATATGTTTTTACAATTAAAGGGTTTTAATTTTTTTCAAATGATTTTTATGCTCCTATTGAGTTGACCATATGGTTTTTCATTTATTTTATTGATATAGTATATTAAATTAACTGATTTTTGGATGTTAAATCAAGCCTGGATTCTGGGGATAAATCCCACTTGGTCATGATTTTTAATCCTTTTTATATACCATTGGATCCATTGATTATTTAGTAGTATGTTAATTTCCACACATTTGTTTAATTTTCAAACAAATGTGTGGAAATTAATTTCACTCCATTGTGCTTGGAGAGCATATTTTACATTATTTTGATCTTTTTAAAATAATTGAGCCTTGTTTTATGGCCTAACATATGCTCTATACTGGAGAATGCTCTATGTACACTTGTGAAGTGTTTTTATTCTACTGTTGCAAGTAAAAGATTGCTTATTTAGATCTTTCTCTTTTC
>NW_011478316.1:0-543 GCF_000754665.1 Bison bison bison | reverse complement strand
GGGTACAATATACTTGGTTGGCAGGTTTTTTCCCTTCATTTATGATTTTAAATATATCATCCTACTAACTTCTGGCATCCACTGATTCTTACAAGAAGTCAGAATGGCAGTCATATTGGGGTTCCTTTTACATACTAAGTCATTTTTCTATCACAGATTCCAAGGTTTTCTCTTAATTTCTGAATTTCAAAAATTTTGACCATTAGTTCTTTAATTATTTCTGCCCTTGACATCTGATAGAGATGCTAATTTAATGGTATCCCATATGTCTCTGATGCTCTATTCATGTTTTTTCATTCTATTTTCTCTCTGTTCCTTGGATTGCATCATCTCTATTGATTGATCTTCAAGTTTGCTAATTATTTTTTTGCCAATTGAAATCCAGTCTTGAGCCCCCTATTAAATTTTGCATTTCAATTATTATATTTTTAACCACCAAAATTTCCATTGATTATTTTATATAGTTTGTTTCCTCCCCCAGGTTAGAGAAATTTTCATCCATTATTTCTTCAAAAAAGTTTTTTACCTCTCTCTCTCTCCTTA
>NW_011478315.1:17537-18539 GCF_000754665.1 Bison bison bison | reverse complement strand
TCCAATGGACACAGGAGCCTGGTGGGCTACAGTCCATGGGGTCACACAGAGTTGGACAGGACTGAGTGACTAGCACTTTTTTTCGCCTCATGTGTCTGGAGGCCTCCTAGCGTCTGCTTTGGCTTCAGCTGTCCTGTGCTGTGCGTCTCGCATGCTCCAGCAGCTCATGGGAGCGTATTCTCGTGGCAGTAGTAGAGGGCAACAGAGCGAGTATGAACATCGGAGTTCTCTTGAGGCCTGTGCAGCAGATTGGCACGTTGCTACCTACACGTCACTTTGTTTCCTAAAACAGGTCACAGCACGTGGGGAGATCTACTCTGTTTTTAAGGGAGGCACTCCAAAGCCACGTGACAGTCATGTGAGGGGTGAAAGAGTTGGGCCTAAACGTGGTCAGCACCCCCAGCTCTGTGTGATGTCCTAGTAGAAACACCTGGCAGTCCTCTCCACAACCCTGAAAAAGGCGGCATCGTCTTCGTGTGACTGTTGGAAAACTTGAGGCTCAGAGACTTTCTGCTACCCATGGAAGGTTATACTTCTAGTGAGCAGTGTAGGCTGGGCTTGGACTCATCTGTGAAACCGCCTCCTCCGTGCTGCCCTGCCCGACTCCACAGCACTTGGTATTACTGCCTCTCTGAAAACATCTATTTTGCCCTCTGTGTTTTTTTCCCTCTCACCCCTGCTCTGCCTCTTTCTCTGTTATATTTTGCCAATGCATCTCCTCCAACTTCTTCAATGTAACCAGTTTTTATGGTTCTGTCTTAGGCATCTTCGATTTTGGCTACTCATTCCCGGGCTCAGCCACTGCCACAAGGCACACGAACCCTCAGACCTCACCTCTGGGCCAGACCTCCCTCCTTCTCCCCTCACCCTCACCTCAACTCGGCCACCCTAGCTGGTTGCTGGTGTTTTGGCTGCAAGTCACAGACCCCCTGGTTTCACCTGGCTTAGGTTGTAAAGAATTGTGTCTCTTGTACAACAGGAGGTCCAGAGGCAGGGGGGCGG
>NW_011478315.1:13019-16480 GCF_000754665.1 Bison bison bison | reverse complement strand
AGGTGAATATTGCACTTTAGCAGTGTTTCCTGCTCTTCCTTAAAAGAAAAATCGTACCTGGTCTCTGATTTGGACACTTACCTCCCCTTTATGTAGACCAGAGGTTGGTAAACCCCAACCCATGGGTCATATCTGGGGCTGCCTAGTTTGGGAAATAATGTTTTACTGGCATATGGCCACACCCCTTCATTTACATATTGTGTGTGTGTGCGTGCGCCCTCCAAGAAGTTTCAGCTTGCAAAAGAGACTTCCTTAGGTATATGATATAGAAAACTTTATCATGAAGCCCATTAAGGGAACGATACTAAAGTGTTGAGGCAAGTGCTGGGGACAAAAATCAGTGTCGTTGGAGGAATTCATGTGCATTTATTTCTCTCTGCTTCTCTGCCTCTTGCTCTTCTTTTCTCTATTCCACAAAAGAATCTACATTCATTTTCTTGCCTCCAAATTTCTAGGTGGACCCTTTCTATACTTACAATTTCTAAATTTACACTTTTCACAACATTCTATTCCCTCCCTCAGAGGGTGGAATAAAGGTGCAGATTAATGTAGAAAATGAAAAGTCAGAGTGTGAGATACCGTTTTTTTAATGCACCTTTGCTACTTTCCCACATTTCCAAGGAAAGTAGGACTTGCTTCAATAAAGGAGAAAATATTTTATTTGCCTTAAACAAAAAGATATGTATATCAGTAAACTGTTTAGGGGGAAAATTCTGCTTAAAAACCTTTCATACATGTAGCCCAGTCCCTTTATCTGCACTGCTCCTTTGCCTAAAAACCCATCCTTTTCTGAATGACACTCCTCCAGAGGGGCCTTGGCAACAAAGCCCTTTGTAGCCCCTAGAGGAAGCCAGTCGTGGGCTTTGTTCTTTCATCACCACAAAATCACCTGCTCTCTAAGGCAGCTTTTGTGCTATAGTGTCTAGGCCTCTACTCTTTTATTAAAATTTAAGTTGTACCCTTTCTTTTAGATTCACCCCAAGTCTTCTTTGTTAGACTTATTATAAAAATCATACATGCTTTGTGTGAAAAATTAATAAAAGAACATCATGGTAATGAAAGTCAAAAAGTAGCTTAAAACCCCTTCCTTCATTCATTTTCCCCAGAGGAGGCCTGGCTTGTGATTATCTCCTCAGAAGATCTCCACTTGTATCTATTGGGATGAATCATAAGAAATTGCAGAGATTCGACCACAGAAGTGTCAGTTTCAAAGGATATGACTTAATCTCAGCACACAGAAATACAGATGTACTGGTATTTTTGAGAAATACAGATGGCATCATGTTGTTTATAGTGTATTGTGATTCGTGATGTTAGATTGAAGAGAATCTTGGAACTCATGCCATAGCAGTTCATTTAAGGCAGTTCCCTGTTGAGGAAGTGGCACCCCACTCCAGTATTCTTGCCTGGAAAATCCCATGGATGGAGGGGCCCGGTAGGCTCCAGTCCATGGGGTCGCAAAGAGTTGGACACGACTGAGCCACTTTACTTCACTTCCTGTTGAGTAGTATACCAACAATTTGACTAACTCATCCTCTCATTTATTAGCCATTTATTGTTGGCTGTGTTGGATCTTAGTAGCAGCGTCTGGGGTCTTTTGTTGCAGTGCCCAGGCTTACTAGCATAGGGAATTTTAGTTCCCTGACCAGGGATCTAACCCACGTCAACTGCATCCCATGGTGGATTCTTAACTACTGGACCACCAGGGAAGTTCCTCCAGTCCCCTGATTTAAGGAAGTTTAATATGATTCTGGTTTTTCACTCTTCTGAATAATGGAGCACTGAATATTATGCATGTATCTTTGTACATTTCATGTAAGTTATCTGGAGTATAACTTCCTAAAAAGTGGAAGCGCTGTTTTCTTGATTTTTAAATATTTTGTTTTTAAGAATTTGTCAGATGCCTCTGGTCTGTTGAACTTGCTGACCTTAGAGTCCTTCATCCTCCAGTGACACCAGAAAGACGGGACCTTGGTGGAAGCCTGGCAGACCCTCCAGGCAAATTCTGTGCAGTTGTAGACATTGGCACAAACTTCCCTCCCTTCATGAAATATTCGTGCACTGACTGCCCAGAGGGCACTGGAAACGCAGACTCAAAGAAGACAGTGCAGCTGATGAAGGGTGGGAGGGAGAGGTGTACCTGGAGCTCTGTGGATGCACGGAAGCCCAGGTGACCTCTTCATCCTGGGGTGGCAGGGGGACCTTGTGATGCTTTCCATAACCTCACTAGTTTGCAGAGGGAGAGGAACACAGGGCCCAATTGGAGGGGGACATTGAGGCGGCGGCAGGTGTCAGCCTGGGAATTAGTTGTGTTGGCCTTTGTGGAAGGGAGCAATGGGCATTGAGCTCAGCTGAGCCAAGGTGCCAGATGACAGACCAGGGCTCTTGCCAGCCACTGACCCGGGTAATAAGAGGGCACTTGGCCAGCAGCCACCTGCACGCTGTGCCACACAGCCGCTTGTGGGTCAGGACCTGTCAGGTGGCCCAGTGTGAAGCACTACAACAAGCGGAGTCCAAATGCTATGTCTACTGATTTATTTTATATATATGATTCTCCCTCACTTTGAAATTTCCTTGCAAACCATAAACTTGAAATCAGCAATTAGTAGTTCTTAATGCTGTGGAGCGTTTCTGCCAATCTGGTGAAGCCAATGGACCACTTGTCAGAATAATGTCTGTAAATGAATAAAATCCATAGGATTAGAAAAGAAGCCAGTCATACTCATATACAGGTATCAAAATATTGCAAAAACTTAAGTAATACATACTCCTTTATTGATGTATTAAGCAGCAAGATCCAGCAGTGGGCCTAGAGGTGCTCATAATTTTGAAGTAGGAATGACTATCAATAATATTTCAAGATCACTGCAATGACCATGACGTGAACTGAAAATATCTATCCCACGTAATAGTCAATAAAATCCACAGGTGCTGCTACTCTGTGAACTTGTCTGTATACAGAGTGGAAAGAAAGACGAGGTTTCAGATAGAGAGTAGTGAAAATAAAGACGTAAGTTTCTTCTGGTCCATGTTGAGATGCCCAAAAATCTGTCCACAAAGCCAGTTAAGAATCTCTGCTTTTAAGACATAGGAAACGGACATGTGGCCACAGTGGGGAGTGGGGTGGGGGAGGGCGAGATGAATTGGGAGAGTGGGATTAACATATGTGCACCACCATGTGTAAACTAGACAGCTAGTGGGAAGCTACTGTAGAACACAGGGAGCGGCGACGACCACGAGGGGTGGGAGGGAGGCTCCAGAGGGAGGGGACGTATGTATACTTATTCATGTTGTTGTACAACAGAAACTGACGCAATATTGTAAAGCAATTATACTCCGATAAAAAAAAGAATCTCCAGGAGAGTATATAACTCCATTGCTAACACTAGCAAGGGGGTACTCTTTCTGCCCCCTTCTGATGCCTATGTCAGAAGCTTTCTCTATCTCTTTTATACTTTAAT
>NW_011478315.1:10372-12595 GCF_000754665.1 Bison bison bison | reverse complement strand
AAATCAGCTTTGCTAAAGCGGAGAAAAGCAGTGTGCTTTATGTAGCAGATTTTCTCCTCTGAACAGCCAGGCTCCCTCCCCCAGGGGTGCTTTGGAGCCATGTCCCCCCAGTGCGGTCTGCTGTGGTTCTGGTCACGTGGATTAAGGGGCTATGCAGAAAGGCCAAATCAAGCCCTGGTACCAGCCTAAGGAAAGGGGAAAACCAGAAGGATGTTTAGAGCTGTCACTGAGTTTGTTGGCCATTGTGTTTGCTTTATCTCACTCTAATGGGAAGCAAAGGTTGGCAAAAAATAATAAAAAATTGGTTGAACTGGTATAAATAATGAACAAAAGTGTCTTGTAGCAAATTCTTGAATGTAAAAAGAAATGGGAAAAAAGGGCAGGAGTCAGGGGGCAGCAAGCCCTGCTGTAAAGCAAGTCTGCCCTCATCTTTCCAATTGTAACACATGAGAAAACTGAGGCTGGGAACTCAAGTGGGCTGCACGATGTGCTTGCAGTGCTGGGACCACTGGGGTATCTGTCTTTTCGCTGTTATGAGGCCCAGGATTCTCTCAATGTGCCTTAATGCTATATTGATAACCACGTGTCCATGAGCTGGAAAATCAGAGCTCATGTGTCCTTTCGGACAGCTAATTCACACCAGTTTTATGAGTCAGTTTGAGGTGGAGGCCACTGTGGTTGGAGGAGTTCTTCATGCCCTGTGCACCTGTATTATTAATATATTTTGTGACTTCTATGGAAACATCAGGTGACAGTGTTAACATTGAAAATACCCATGTGTAGCTTCTATTTGCAGAAGCTCAGCTTGTGAAATGGATGGCCCCTTTCTGTATTATGCTGGC
Source organism: Bison bison bison (assembly GCF_000754665.1). NCBI lineage: Eukaryota > Metazoa > Chordata > Mammalia > Artiodactyla > Bovidae > Bison > Bison bison. Next base: position 11,753 of record NW_011478315.1, on the reverse strand, counting down.
AGTAGAATCTCAGTGTTTTTTTTTTTTTAATGATAAAACGTTAATTGGCTAACTTTAAGACTGCTTTCAGTGGCTTCTTTAAACAGGGCATTAGACTCTGAAATTTTAGTCCTGAGGGAAGGTCTAGATCAGGGATTTGTGTCCCTCCCCCTGTTTCAAGATACCTGCTACCTGGGCTCACATGTTGGTGGTGAGTGGGCATTCATGATGAGATGGCATCCACAGAACCGTCATGAGGCACGTGTGGATGTTGGTAAAGGAGTTGCATTTGTTGAAAAAGGTGTGCATGAAAGAGCTGAGAGGTGTCAGAGCTGAAGACATGGAGAAAAACATACACACTGGTGCTCAGAGATATTGCAAATACAGTGGGATGCAGGCAGTGTTAGAGAAAAGCAATAGTTGTCAGGGGAACATAGAGAAGGAACCCTCATGGCAGAGAGTGTGTGTGTCCCCTTCCATACCATCTTCTGTGCCTACACACGGGTATTCATGCACACACGCTCTCCTTCTCTCACTCATTTAATTATTTAGGCTCTCACATATCAGTTGAGTGAATGAATCCATTTATTGATTAATAAGCATTTGTTGAGTCCATACTCTTGATAGGTTCTGGGTAATAGGAGTAAATAAAAGAGTCCACGATGGGGCTTAAGGAGGGAGGGAGGTGGTGGTCTGCGTGTGTGTGTGTGTGTGTGTGTGTGTTTGCAGTGTTGGGACTGTATAGGTATTATATAATTTGGTCTTTTAATGTACAATGGGCACCTGTCACACATCAGTACACGTAGAGCTGCTTGTCTGGTTTAACTGGCTGCTGCATTTCCCAGGGCCTTGATAAACCATGATTACTGGAGCTATTCCTTCACAGAAGACATTCAGGATGTTTCCTGTGTGGGTCTCTGTACATGTTAGAAGCAATGCTGCCCTGGACGTGCTTAAACATATATCTCTGCCTACTGAAAACAAGGATTTCCTGTCTTAAAGAGGACTACATTTAAAATTTAAAAAAAATAATAATAAAATAAAATATACATCATTTCTTGTTCGGATCTAGTTCCTTTCTCCCATTAGGTATAATTGACAGTTGACCATAAACTTGGAAGAAGAGAGCAGTTAAGATTATCACAGACACTGTTTAACATCACAGATGCTTTGGACTACAACACTGGTGGAGAGTGAGACACCTTCAGCACAGTGGCAAGACTACAAGGGTCACCAGAATCTTCTCATCCTTGACACTGGCCTTTTAAAAAATTGCTGAAATGTACATAACATAAAACATACCAACTTAACCATTTTGGAATTGGCTTTTAAACACACATTGGTGGGTGCCCTGCTTAACATCAGGTTGAGTCTTTAACTCTTTCCCTCTACCTTTCTGATC
>NW_011478315.1:7556-8832 GCF_000754665.1 Bison bison bison | reverse complement strand
CCATCCCCCGGCCCCCAGGAGCACATTTCCAGAGCTAGAAACTGCTTAGTACAATGGTCCCGAAGGCCTGTGAAATAGAAACCCAGCACAGCAGCGTTCACCTGGGTTATGTGTTAGGATGACATTGCCAAATAAGTACAATTTTTTTTGTCCTTTTGGGAGAAACTGAATATAGGACCTAAATAGCATGGTCTGAAAGAGTCCCACTGATTTTTAAAATAGTTTATTTTTGGTTGCTCAGGGTCTTCATTGCTTTGCATGGGCTTTTCTCTAGCTGTGGCGAGCACAGGCTACTCTTCATTGCAGTGTGCAGGCTTCTCATTGATGTGCATTCTCTTGTTGTGGCTTCCAGGCTCTAGAACATAGGGCCAGTAGTTGTGGGGCGTAGACATAGTTGCTCTGTGCATGTGGGGTCTTCCCAGACCAGATATTGAACCTGTGTCCCCTGCATTGGCAGGTGGATTCTTATCCACTGGACCCCCAGGGAATCCCCCATTTATTTTTTGACAACTGACCTGTCTAGATGTCTCTAGATCCTGGCTGTATGTTAGAATCACCTAGGGAGTTCCTGAAATTCACATACCCAGGCTGCACCCCAGACCAGTGACTTCAGAGAATCTAGGGGTGGGGCCCAGGCATCCTTTTTTTTTTTCTTTTCCGCCTAAATATTTTATTTAGAAAAATTTCAAATGTACAGGAAAGTTGTAACAATAGTACAATGAACATCCATTTAGAGTCACCATTTGTTAACATTGCCACATTGGCTTTCTCTCTTTCTCTCACTGTATGTCTGTGTGCACTCATATATGTCTATATGTAAGTGTATACACATACATGTGCACATCTTTCATTTTTTCCTTAAACAATTTGAAAGTACATTACAAATATCAAGACACTTCATCTCTGAATACTTCAGAACAAGGACTTTCTCCTATGTAATTGCAGTAGAATTAACACTCAGGAAATGTAGCATTAATGTAATGCTATTATCTATTATTAGTCCATATCCAAACTTCCCCATTTGTTCCAATAATGTCCTTTATAACCTTTAAAAGAAACCCTGAATCGAGTTAAGAATTGCATTATATTTAGTTGTTAAATCTCTTTACTGTTTCAACGTCTAGAATAGTCCTCTAACCTTTAAAAAGTTGTATGTGATATTGAACTTGAAAAGATTTTTAAAAAGTAAAACCAGGTCACTGTTGTCAACTGTCCCTCATTTTGGATTTACAGGATCTGAATTTGCATGTTTCCTCACTGTCAGATTTCATCTAAA
>NW_011478315.1:4088-6586 GCF_000754665.1 Bison bison bison | reverse complement strand
ATATCAAGTGATTTAAACCCTTGTAGTTATACTCTTGTTCTGTCAAGGAGGATGTGGCATATAAAAAAACAGGCTGTGTGAGTATTGAAAGTTTTCAGTTGACCCAAAGGCTTTTTTCAACCACTGCACTATTTGTTGTTATATTTTTGTGGTCATTGAATGAACTGACCTAGTAAAGTTTTCACATGTCATAAGACCCCGGAAAGCCCTAAAATATAGATGTGTGTGCTATTTCTGACACTTGGTCTTGGCACCTTTTGTAGTTTCTATTTCATTTTTAGAGAATGTGAATATATGACATTTCCTCCCCATCCAACCAGTTTTATTTCATTAAAATATGGGCCCCAGTTCTCAGCAGCTGTAAGGAAATACTCCTGATTCGTGGTTTGTCACTTCCTGGTTTCACATCTGAACCATGTACCATGTTAGTCCAGTGAGTCCTTTCTGCAATCTCAAGGCTCATGGACGGGGATTCTTCTTAAGAACAGGGGAGGCAGTCTCTGGAGTTGCATATCCTAATTCAAAATCCCAGGCCCTTCTAGCACTTTCTAGCTGTGAGACCTCTGGTAAAATAGTCTCTGTGTGCCTCCTTGGTCTCCTTGTCTGTAAAAGGGAAGGTTCAGGATGTACTCTCAAGGTTCAGTGAGAGGATCAAATGGGCTAATGCGTATGAATTGCTTAGTAGTCTCTGGCACACAGTAAATGCTTAATAAATGTTAGCTGTTACTAATTTTATTAAGCAAAGCTGGTCATGAATGGAAGGTGGTTATGAGATCTAATGAGGGAGTTGAGGGTACCTGCCTTGCTACCTGTGTTTGCCTGTGTTCTTCTAAAAGAGTACGTGTTCATGCATTTGGATTTTGTGGCCATCATATAATATGGCAGTAAAGTAGAGACATGTCCAGTATGCCTTGTGAAGTCTGCCTTAGTCATAATTTTTTAGTAAGCCGTGTGCCCCCGTACCTTTGCTTGTATGTTCATAAAACTTGTGTTCATTACTTTCAATTATGTATAAAGAGTTAAAAAACACACATGCAGTAGAAGTGTATTAAAACTTGCCTGTGGACCAGGCTGTGAGTGTGGAGGATTCCAAACCACAGCCTTGGGCAAGTCATACATTTTTTCCCCTCCAGTTTCTACTAGCTATTAAAAGGAGACGACATTGTTGTCTGCATACCTCTTTGAGGAAGGTCAAGACCAACTAGTAAACATTAGTGAAATGCCAGGGAAAGGAAAACATGGCAAATGACATTCTTAAATTTCCTTTAATTTGATATGGACAGAAGCCACTGAGATACAGTGCCTCCGAATGTCAAATATTCCCCCTGAGCTGAGTTTTAGGTTGGGTGGAACTGGCGAACAAGATTGAAACAGTAATTTGCAGAGGCTGAGGAATGGAAAGCAGCCGTGCAGGAGTTGAGGAGTTATCTGTAATGAGAAAGCTGTGGAGAAGCCCTCAGGCTGTGTTATGCAATGTTGTGGGAAGCAGTTAAGTACAGATTGCAGAGAACTTGAGCCGAGATGTGACCTGAATTGGTTCATCCAGCATTGGAGCGAGAGCTCTGAACTCAGGGCAAGGAGACACTGCCACTTGCTAGCTTGGTGACCTTGGGTAAGTCACTGAGCCCCAGCTGCTTCATTTCCAAGATGGTTGCTCATTCTGGCTCTTTTCTTTTTCACCACTGTGATTGGTAGGGTGAGTTAGGGTGATGGGTGTCAGAGGTGCTTTAGAAAAGAACAGAAACAATCCCAGTGTCAGAGGGGGTCGTTGTTTCAGGGCTCACTTTTCTTGGTCTTGTATGTTGGCAGTGTGCTTTATAGGTCTTTGTGCCACCAATTGAATAACCTTAGAAGCTTTTAAGAAATATTAAAAAAAAAGAAGAAATACTGAGTAGCCTGGCAGAGAGAGATTAGTTAGTGTGCTTTTCTTTCTGATTCCAGGTGGGGCTCTACAGATGTCCAATGGAAAGATTTGGTTCTAGAGAAATACTATTCTGTTCTAGGTCCTGATTGCTGGATTAGTCTTGTCTCTCCTTCGCCCTTTACATAGTATTGGGTTAGATGCTACTTTTTATAAAGGGTTCGGTGAAGATACGAATTTACATATAACTGAGTTTTATGACTTCAGCTAGCAATAGGTCTTCAGATGTTATTTTAAAGTCACTTTGGTCAGAACTTAGGTGACCTCTGTGGTTATGAGTGTGAGGTGTCAGACATTTGTCATATTTACTTGTTTCATGCTCAGTTTTCTATCTGCAGAGTTTGCTTTGAACATAACATGAACAAATATAGCTCTTAAAGATTTATAGAACCTCACCTTACGAGGTGTAGATGGGGGCAGTGGAGGCACAGGGAGTAGGAGATGATGCCACGATCACTTGGTCATCTGGACTCGTGGCTCGAATGAAACTCTGTATCCTGTATTACAGAGGGCTTGATTCACCTTCCTTTGTGTTGGAAGCCAGGGAAAGCAGTGGAGTTCTTTTTTAAATTGTTTG
>NW_011478315.1:0-633 GCF_000754665.1 Bison bison bison | reverse complement strand
TTAAAATCTTGGTATGATTTGAAGTGAGTTTAGCTAAACAAAGAGGGCAACAAACAGGAAAAAATTTGAAATACTTTTATATATGTAACATAGGAAAATATATTAGGAAGCTATTATAAGAATGATAAAGGATAGATATGATATAAACACCCATCCCACAAGTGGAAATAAAAATCTGAACCATGAGAAAGTGTTCTAACCTGCTACTAATTAATCTAATTAAGACAATTTGATTGGGTACCTCCTTTTGAAAATCCTAAAAAAATATTTAGTGGTGAGACCTTGGCAGTGATTAGAAGAAATGGTGACTTTGTATATCTTTATGATCCTTGTTTGATGCTATTTAGCAAGGTGCATCAAGAGCTATAAAAATCTGAATTAATACCCTTTGACTCAGTAATCTTACTCCTAGAAATTTATTCATGGAAAATGGTTACAGAAAAAAATATGTTAAACATGTTAATTGCAGCAATGCTTGTGATAGTGAAAAAATCATCAAGAAAGGGAATAGTTGTGTGAATTAAGGTATATTATCCAGCTAGAAGATTGTGAAGCCTTTAAAATGGTAAATACAGAAACCTTTATATTTATTACAATACTGTGTGTTGTAATTATCTGCTATATTCCACTAAC
>NW_011478314.1:13802-14714 GCF_000754665.1 Bison bison bison | reverse complement strand
AGATGGTTGGATGGCATCACTGACTCAATGGACATGAGTTTGAGCAAGCTCTGGGAGATAGTGAAGGACAGGGAAGCCTTGCTTGCTGCAGTCCATGGGGTCTCAAAGAGTCGGACATGACTGAGCGGCTGAACAACAACAAGCAATTATTACAGCTCCCTGGAAGATAGTAGAGTATTGTCACTTAGACAGAAGGAGACATCCAGGAGAATAAATCAACCAGGGCCCAGGGAATCTAAGTACTTTTGTAATATTATTTATTATTTTGGTTTGTTCTATCTGTTGGAATATTCTGACGACCTTTCCTGTACTATTGGCCCACATTTAAGGCCCAAACTTCACCTTGATATGGCAGTAGGTAGTTCAATGCTAACTTATATTAGTTACCATAGCAGCTGGAGAGATTTAAGCCATATTAAGGGCTTCTAAGGAAGTGATATCATTGTCTGGGTGGCCTATATGTGTTAAGTTTGTGATAATAAATTGAAAATACCTAAATTTGTGCTTCTTATACCAGTGGTTGCAAAGAGGCCTAATATAATAGGTAAAAAGGTAATTTGCTGCTTCTTTTTGTGGGAAAACTAGATGAGAGAAATTAATTTTCTAGTTGTATGTAGGGAGATCAGAGACAAAATATGCATAAAACAAAGGTCAAATTGCATAGCATGGAAGGGGGAGGAATGGAAGAATAGAATATGCTACCCTACTGAATAGGTGTGATACCACAGGAGAACAAGTAGCCCCAAGGGGCTTGGAGGATAGAGTTTCTGATGGGAAAGTTTAAATCAGTGCAGACATGTGAGGGTCAAATAGTCTTAATGGAGGGGGATAGCTGTTTATAATACTGATTGATGATGGGAGACAGGAGGGATATGGGGTCCATGAATGGAAATTTAATGAGGTTAAGAGAAT
>NW_011478314.1:8514-10171 GCF_000754665.1 Bison bison bison | reverse complement strand
CCTTCCTTCCTTGACCACTGGGAGGAGAAAATGAGAAAACCTAAGGTTTGTCACACTGGGCACATTCAGAAACTGTCTTCACTCTGCTTTCTCCCTCATGTAACAAAGTCACTTTAATACCTACGTTCAGGTTATTTATTGCTGTGTAACAAACTGTCACAGGGACGGGGGAGCCTGGTGGGCTGCCGTCTCTGGCGTCGCACAGAGTTGGACACGACTGAAGTGACTTAGCAGCAGCAGCAGCAACAAACTGTCATAGAATTTAATGGCATTAAATATTTCTTTTGCTCACTAACTCTGTGGGTCTGGAATCTGGACTGGACAGAGCAGGGACAGCTTTTCTTTTTCCACAATATCTAAGGGCTTAGCTGTAAAAATTCAGAGGTTCAGGGTGACTTGATGGCTGGGGCTGGTGTCATCTGAGCTCATCTAGTTGAGACTAGCTGTGGGCTGGGACCTGAGCAGAAATTGCTGATCAGAATATCTGCATGTGGTGTCTGCACTGACCTGAGCTTCTTCACAGCATGGCGACTAGGTTCCAAGTGCAAGTAACCCAAGATTTGTGCCCAGAAACTGTCACTGTCACTTCCGCCACATTCTAATGATTAAAAGTAGGTTATAAGTATGCCCAGGTTCAGGGAGAAGACCACAAACCCCACCTCAAAGAGTTTGTGGACATGATTTAAAATCACCATATTTCTTTTTGTTTCTTTCTGTCCTACTGACTTTTCACAATAAATACCAACAAGCAGTAGTATTTTAAAATTATTTTTGTTGTGGCAGTTGATGTTTAAATAAGTGCCCACTGGTGTTTGCAAGGATTGAAGAAAGTTTACATGGTCCATATACTTTCAGAAACCCAGGGCACTGTGCGTGACTGCTCTGTGCCAGGCACTGTGCTTGCTCCTTGACAAAAATCATCCCAGTTATTGCCTACAGCATAACAGTGATGTGAAGTATTAGCATTTCCATCCATTAGATGAGGTCTTGGGTAACATAGTCACTGTATGAAAAACTTGATATCATAATCCAGGTCTTTATGATATTATATTCAATGCTATTGCCTTTAGCTTGGCTCTATCTTTGAAAAGAACTCCTAAGGTATGATAAGTAAAAATTTGAGAATTAACTCCATAAGTCATCTGTGCTATATACATAAATGTCTAATATAGTGGTATATTAATAGAGAAAGGACTATGAAAAGGCATTGTGTTCTATAAATTATATGGGTTCTGGAAATGGAAAATACAGTTTGGTTTTGTGTTGGAAAAACAGTTGAAAAAAAGGTTGAGTGGATTAGCTATGTTTTTGTGATCCTGGTGCTCCTGTGTGGGTCACACACCGGTTGTCCTGGGATCTATGTCTTGATTAATGGCAGTTTTATTGCATGGGTGTGTGGTATCATGGGAATGGAAGCCTACTTGGAAGAGCAATTTTGGTTTTCATGTTAAATTCTGGTGTTTGGTGAAGAAGGACAGAAATGCATTTCATTGTACTTCATTGTTACTTGAGTGTAGTGAAAGGGCTTCCAATTGAAAGAAGGAAGATACTATATATAATCCAGGAGGGAAGCTGGTGGCTCTCAAGGCAAAGGACACACATCACTTGATGGGAAATTGGGTGGACTCTCACTGGATATGATGCTAACTGGATTTCA
>NW_011478314.1:4274-6325 GCF_000754665.1 Bison bison bison | reverse complement strand
TTTAGTGGATGTTAATGTGCACTACAAAGATATTCACTTTGTGCCTACTCCCATTAGTTCATCCGTCATCCATATGCCTCCTCTCCAGATTTTTTTGTACTGGATATTCTATCTTTCTCCTTCCAGGACCCTGACCAACTTGACAAGTCATCTTCCACTGCCTCTGAGTTCAAATATATTCTTACCCTGGGCCAATTCTCTTTAAACCAACATGAAAGACCAAGATACTCTCCCCATGGTGCTGCATATTGGGAAGCTTTACCCTTAAAATGTATACATTTCAAGGCTACTTCAGAGCAAAGCATAGTGCAGAAGCATTCTATTTTCAGCTCCTACCCACATACTGGGCCAACCCATCCATGAATCAGTTTGTTTCTCCATCAAGCCGGTCATAAGGAATCTTCCATAGCCACAACTATGAGTTGAGACTTGAGGCTCTGATGAAACAGTTTTGATAACTTGGGAGGGAGCCTTGGCACCCACATCAGTAGTTTAACTATGCTTTTGTGACCTGCCCATGCCTAATACTGAAAGGTTGTTGTTGAATCACGCAAAGACGCCGGGATTCTTGGCCCCCAGAGGAGAAGAATTTAATCTGGGGCCAGAGACGAGGCTTGATCACTCAGAGCTTTTGTGTAATAAAGTTTTATTAAAGTATAAAGGAGATAGAGAAAGCTTCTGACATAGGCATCAGAAGGGGGCAGAAAGAGTGCCCCGCTGCTGTCTTCAGCTGGATGTTATATAGTCACCAGCAGTCTGTTAATGAAAGAAAGGAATGTCTTAAAACTCAGAATGGCACCAGGCCTCTCACACATAAGATGTATTTTGGGATAATCTTGGCACCAAATGGTTCATCTTGGGCCATAAAATGTTTAACTTGAATCTTGAAGAAGGGCATATCACCAAATAGTTCTGTTTACGTAGATTAGAGGAACAATATCTGAGTATAACATACTGGTTTGTCAAGTAGGTTCTGAGCCAAGAGGCGGAACCAACTTGAAGACAGAGTTTGTGGTAAATGTATAGTACATTAGCATAATTTAAGATAAACATTTCCATAAGAAAAAGGCATTGGTTAACTCAAGGTTTGAGGATAGTTAACTTCAGGTGAAACCAGGTGTCATTATGGCAACACAGTATTTTAAGAGAAACCTCGTTTTAAATTTGTATAAAGAAGGGAAAAATATTGCTGGTTTGTTTCCTCCTGCCACTTAAGAGAGATAAAAATGTCTGACACTTGCAGGCTATTTCCTCCATTTGGAGACCCCTGGCCTTCCTGCCTATTACCCTCTCATTCCCCCTCCCCACTCTTTTTTTTAGGAGAATTATGTGGTCTAGGGAAAAGGGGCGTAGTTCTCATTCCATAACTGCTTTTGAGCTGACAAGGGGCGTTGTCCCTGAATTGGTGAGGCAACATATTCTCCTAATCTTCATATTGAGGATATCTGATCCAGGGACCCCAAATAGTAGTTGGAGGCAGCTGTAGCAGTAGCAGGAGTTTGAGTAACCATTTGTAACTTAAAAGCTTTTATGTGGCTAGAAACAAATGTAGTTATATAGTTACAGATGCAAGGCAACATAGTCATTAAAACAAGTTAAAAATCAAAATTAAAAGTCAGGTTATGTCCATAGTTAAAGTGTATGTTGCACCAGTCTATTTTATGGTTGGTAGATGTCATCAGATGAAGAAGAAGCTTATAGAAGAGGCATCGCATGTGATTGTTGTAGAAGGTATTTACAGACTTGGGGAAAGTCTTTTATTTGAAGTGGAGATGTCCTACGGGAAGCCTTTCACTGATGAAGAGGGGGGTGTTCCACAGACCCAGCGGTTAGACCAATTGTGGAATGTAGCTTAGGAGTGAGCCCAGGACAGGAAGGCATTGTCTTGAGGATCAAACAGCAGACTCAGGATTTTTGGAGTCAGCAGAAGTAGGCTCGCATAGATTATTAGGCCCATCTGAAAAGTACAAAGTCAGAGCATAGTAAGTAAAGACATAAAATGAAGTCACTTTAGTTTTGGTCAGGGTGCCACCTCTTAACTCGAGTGTGAT
>NW_011478314.1:0-509 GCF_000754665.1 Bison bison bison | reverse complement strand
CTTCTCCCACAGAGTCCAAAAGTCTGTTCTTTACATCTGTGTCTCTTTTGCTGTCTCACATATAGGGTCGTCGTTACCATCTTTCTAAATTCCATATATATGAGTTAATATACTGTATTTGTGTTTTTCTTTCTGACTTACTTCAGTCTGTATAATAGGCTCCAGTTTCATCCATCTCATTAGAACTGATTCAAATGCATTCTTTTTAATGGCTAATACTCCATTGTGTATATGTACCACAGCATTCTTAGCCATTCATCTACTGATGGACATCTAGGTTGCTTCCATGTCCTAGCTACTGTAAACAGTGCTGCAGTGAACATTGGGGTATACAGGTCTCTTTCAATTATGGTTTCCTCAGTGTGTATGCCCAACAGTGGGATTGCTGGGTCGTATGGCAATTTTTTAAGGAATCTCCACACTGTTCTCCATAGTGGCTGTACTAGTTTGCATTCCCACCAACAGTGTAAGAGGGTTCCCTTTTCTCCACACCCTCTCCAGCATTTATT
>NW_011478313.1:9310-10002 GCF_000754665.1 Bison bison bison | reverse complement strand
CAGACTCTGGTGTGTGTGTGTGTGTGTGTGTGTGTGGGTGTGCGCACGCGCACGTGCTCAGTCGTGTCTGAGGCTTTGCAACTGTATGGAGTGTAACCCTCCAGGCTCCTCTGTCTATGGGATTTCCCAGGCAAGGATACTGGAGCGGGTTGCCATTTCCTTCTCCAGAGGATCTTCCTGACTCAGAGATAGAATCCACATCTCTTGCATCGCCTGCATTGGCAGGGGGGTTCTTTACCATTTACGCCACCTTTGATAGGGAGATTGAACGGATTGTAAGAAACTGGAAGGGCTTTTGATCTTTAGGTGGTATTTTTCTGGGATTTTAACAGACTGTGTTGGATCATTTTGCATGGAGGCAAGTTTTAAGACGGAGGATTACCTTCTGCTTAGGAGATGTCTTTAGTTCCAAAGAGCTGAGGCTACTAGGACAAGGTTCAGAGGATAGGAAGGGTTTGTGTGAGACTCAAAGGTAAAAGGAAAATATATAGAAACCTCGCATACTCCAAATTTTTCCAAGGCAGTCTTGATTTTTATTTTTGGTCAATTGTTTAGCCTTATGTTAAGATGGAGGGTTTCGTATACAAACTAGGAATAGAAGGAATCTTCTGCAACCTGATAAAGAATATCTATGAAATAGCTACAGTGAAGATTATGCTTAATGGTGGAATACTAAGCACTTTCCTCCTAAG
>NW_011478313.1:4432-6050 GCF_000754665.1 Bison bison bison | reverse complement strand
ATAAATTTGACTTCAAGATCTGTGAGTCTGTTTTGTATTAATAAATAAGTTCATTTGTATCGTTTATTCAGAAAAAAAAATAAGTCTGAAAGAAATTTGCCTAAAGTGAAAAATTGTATCACTAAATAAAAAATGACAGTCTCCTAATTTTTGTGTGGCTGTAACAAAGACCCGGGTCCAGTTTAAGATCATTTGAAATCATACATTCACAAAAATCTAGAAAGACTTTACAAACTTAATCAGACCAGAATGTGGGGAAGCAAGCACCCTGAGTGAATTCATGAATTAAACTTTTGGCTTCCTTATAGTTTTGAATTCAGAAGTTCTGTCCTCTCCCCTCAGCACTTACTGGGACAAAAGGAACTTAGAACAAAATTTGCATATCTGAGAGTGGGGAGAGAGAATTTTCTACCCTCAGGAACTATCAGTTTAAGAAGCACACAACACTTGTAAGTTTGACCTAATTATAGCAATGTGTTCTAATTGAGATTTCCTTTGAAAGACACTCAGACTTTTAAGAGGAAATGGATAATAAAAATCTATGTAAGAAATATCCCTTTTTGAAAGACACTCTGAAGAATTTAGGAATAAAGAGAAGTGATATCCTCAACTTACTCTAAAATGGTTCAAAAAAAATTACATACGCACATGCACAGGAATGATAAGAAAGCAAATGGGGCAAAGTAGAAACTGTTTATGACTCTGAGTGAAGGCTATAGAAGAGATCTTTAAATTTGAAATTATATCAAAATAAAAAATTTTCCCCATGTCTGTCTAAATCACATACCTTTCACAGCCACTGATGTAAGCTACCTATAAAAATCACGTTTCAGTGGTTTTTATAACCTGAACTGGAACTCTACATATGCTATTTCAAGTGGCTTTTCTAATATAGAACCACCACTTATATCTTCACAAAGAACTCATTATACTAACTGAAGCTCAAGCAAAGTTCATCTCTTTAATTAAGCAAAGTTGAAAAAATACTTTATCAGAAATAATTTTGGAATTTTCCTGTCCATATGGCCAAATATCCCCAGGAAAATAATTGCTTTCTTTAAACTAGAAAAGAATGAGAAGAATGGATGGAGACAAGTAATCTTGTTTAAATATGTGTTGTTAGAGGATGAATCTTCAATTTTATAAGTATTTGAAAGCTGATAAGATAGAAGAGGGTGGTCTAAGAAGGATCACAGTGAAGGGTGAAAGATAAGAACATATGGAAATAACCCAAACCTGGAGCTACTTATCTCTGGATTTCTTGTTATGTGAGATAAATGTCCTTACTGCTTAAAGAAATATGGAAATAATAACAATTAACAATGATGATGATGATTATGACAATGTCATCTTTGCTGGAGTCAGCCCTGAGTCTTATACTCCAGATTGGAGAGTAGAAACCATTTTTCCCATTTGGTCTAATGAAGGAAGTGGCATTCAAAATAATTCTTGTTGCATAAAAATTGCCAAACACGGGGTAAAAGGAGAACTATGTCCAAAACTGGTGAGAAAATGAGCCCAAAGATTGGCACAATGTCTTTCAAAAAAAAAAAAAAAGTGGAGGAAAATTGCCCATAATTTGTTTGAATTGGAATCTTAGATTCAGTGCAGCTTCATT
>NW_011478313.1:0-532 GCF_000754665.1 Bison bison bison | reverse complement strand
TGGATATTTACTAGAGTTGGCCAAAATTCTAAACATTTCTGAGTGTTGTTACTATCAGTTATGTAAGTGTGTATTCTGTGCTGTAAGTCACCCTTTCGTGTGACTTGTGATTCAGGAATAAAATGCTTTGTTCCTGCCTTTTATTGGTTTATGGTCTGCCAAGATTACAAGACTGAGCATGCTAAATAGTATAATACTGTGAAGGAATTGCTACAGTGCTGGGAAACGTAATGGGAGAATGGAAAAATTACCCAGGTTCACTTGGGGTTTTCAGGAAAATTCTCTGTTGGCAACCTGAAGAAGGAATTACTGCAGGATTGATGACCTATTGTCTTCCCTTGACTTTGAACTTTGAAAGATGTCCTTTCTTCCCCAGAAGACATCTAAGCAAAGATATCTTTATCATATAAACACTTCCTGAATCAAGCTTATCTTTGGTCAGTTTCTCCAGAGCAGAGACTCAAATAAGAATTCATGAAGAAGCTATTTATGAATGAAGTGTTCCTAAGAGAAACCAATAAGAGAGTGGGAC
>NW_011478312.1:8643-10087 GCF_000754665.1 Bison bison bison | reverse complement strand
GTTGAATGAATGAACACAGTGAAATGTTTCTGCTTAAGTGGAAGGGTGGAGGACAGCAGGAGATGAGATATGAATTCTATGGCGCATGTAATAACACTCATATTTTAGAAATTGCGTCCCTTTGTTCCCTTATTGTTTCTTTCCTCTGTCCCTTATCATTTATTTCCTTCCCTTTCCACATTTCTTTCTGTCCCTGCTCGTTAATTTCTTTCCTTCCCTTCCTTCCCTCCTTCTCTCCCTTCTGAAATTGAGGGAACTGAGGCTAAAAAGGGCTAGTTGACGTTTCCAATTTCCTCCATGAAGGTGACGATAGAGCTGGGGCAAAGATAATTCCTCTCATTACCCAAGCCAGGACTCTTGTCTCCACATCACACATGCTCCCTCTAGTTTAGATTTATGTACAATTGAAGAGAGCCAAGCTGTCACCATGACACTGAATGAAGCTCCTAATTACTCTCTCTGCATTGCTCTGAAATTATGACATCTACAGAAATTAGTGGCACTTCACTCTCTGCTGTATTTCAGGCATAGGAAATGCTTGGCTGTGATGGCCATTAAGAGGACAGACATGAGTGATAGGAAACAAATTTTGTTAATAAGTATGTGTCAAAAAGTACAATACGTATAGATGATCTACACAATAAATGTTTTCAAAAATTGACTGCTCTGAATTTCAATTACTATCATGAGCTTTGTCACACTTCAGCCGTATCCTCACAACACCCAAATTAAATGAAAATGTGAAAAATCTGCCAGTTCATATTTGTTTGAGTATACCATTCCATAAATGTGCATGTTGTTTTTCTAGCTAAATCCATCTGTTATTTTGGTATTGTGTAGACATATCCACAATTCTAATTTTATTTTTGTATTGCCTCTGAATATTTCAGGGGGCAGAAGTCTTGAATTCTCTTAGCCTCTCAGTAACCTGGAACCAATAGTAACTTAGCCATAGTTTTACTCACTAATATTAAAACTAGTAATAGATACCCTTCAACTATTTCATGGAGGATTAAGAGAACACATTAAATGACATTCAATGCATAGAGGAAGTTTCCAAAGGACCAGCAAAAAACATCATTCATTCTGTTTTTTAAGGGGAGTGAAATGGTGATGGTTGCCGAGAGCATAGGAAGTACCTTGAGGAATCAACCAACTTTACTTGCCCTCATGCATATTTTTACTTTTGCCCAGAACTAATGAGCCCTGATTCTGCTCAGCAGAATCATTGCACCTGAAGTTCTACTGAGATTCTGCTGTAGCGTTGATTTTTTTTTCTCTTGCCTTTGCATCTTCTATTTAAATTTACTTTCTCATCTATGCTTCGCTTATTAGAAATTCTGCTTCAGGGGAACGGCTTTCATTTTTTATTTTTTACCTTTAGCAATGATTATTACTTGATGCAGTTTCATTTCAAGGATTGGAAGGGGAGAAGGCATGGACA
>NW_011478312.1:3821-5564 GCF_000754665.1 Bison bison bison | reverse complement strand
GATTTACCAACAATATATAGTCCAGAAAGCCTTTATGAGAAATCCAGAGACCAGTGAAGATGACTGAGTACCCCAGGAAAGGGTAAAGCCAAGAATAGTCACATTGAAATGGGTAAGAAAAACTATTGCATTTCACCCACGATAGCCATTCTCCAAAGCCAGCATGGCTTGGGGTGACTGGAAGAAAACACTGAATTCAATGCTTCTTTGGAGGGTAAGAGAAGAGTGGAACGTATGGCCAGTGTTCCAGCCATTCAATGGGGCTGCCCGAGGGACTGGCTTCTGTCTCCCTTGACTAGGAGTGTTGATGGGGAGTTAGCTTACTTTTGAAGCCTGGGCACTGGTGAGAAGAAAGTAGAGCTTATTGCAGGACCAAAACACCCAGGGATCCACAACAGACAATGGAGAGAATGTGACATTACAAGACCCTAAGAAACAAACCGGAAAATGTGTATAGTTGGGAAATTGCATCAACAAGCAGAAGAAAAGACACAATGTCAGAAAATGCTGAGGAGGGCCCTAGAATCGATAGCCAAGTTGACTGGTGAAGGTTTTCTATACAAAGCCAGTTCATAAAGACTAGAAAAGTTGATGTTTTTTTGTTTCCAAAACCCAAATTCCAGAAAAAAACACCAGGCATTTGAAAGACACAGGGAAACATGGCTCAACTAAAATAAATAAATAAAATAAGTAAATCAAATCTCCAGAAACTGACCCCAAGGAAACAGACATATATGAATTAATCAACAAATAATTCAAAATAATTGTATTTTGGAAGCGCAATGACCTTCTGTCAGAAACAAAACCACAGAAAATAACATGTTGGTGAGGATGTGGAGAAATCAGAGCCCTTGTATTGTATACTGTTGGTTGGAATGTAAAATGGTGCAGCGGGTATGGAAAACAACATGGAGGTTCCTGAAAAAACTAGCAACAGAATTCTCATGTGATCCAGGAATCCCACTTCTAGGTATGCAGGCAAAATAATTAGAAACTAGTTCTTAAATAGATATCTGCACACTTATATTCATTATAGCATATTCTCAATAGCCAAGAGGTGGATATCCATGAGAGACAGAAAAATGTGTCATATACACACAATGAAACATTATTCTCCCTTAAAAATGTGAAGATTGGTCTTCTCAGGTGGCTCAGTAGTAAAGAATCTGCCCACTGATGCAGGGGACACGGGTTCATTCCTGATTCTGGAAGATCCCACATGCTGTGGAGCAACTAAGCCCATGTGCCACAACTACTGAGCCCAGGCTCTAGAGCCCGGGAGCCGCAACTACTGATGCCCATGCACTTTAGAGCCTGCGCTCCACAACAAGAGAAGCCAACGCAATGAGAAGTCTGCACACCACAACTAGAGAATAACCCCCACCCTCCAAAACTAGAGAAAGCCCACGTGTAGCAATGAAGATCCAGCAGTCAAACAAAAATAAGTACTTTTTTTTTTTTAAGTGAAAATCCCATTCTATGCCACAATATTGATGAACCTTGTAGATACTATGCTAAGATAAATAAGCCAGTCACAATAGGACAATTACTGCATGATTCTACTTACATGTGATATCCAAATTAGTTAAATTCTTAAAAAATAGAATCACAGTTGCCAGGAGCTAAGGGTATGGGGAAAAACGGAGTTGTCTTTCATTAAAATCAAGACAATGTGCCCCAAACGGAGTTGTTAATCATAAGCCCCATGTTACCAAACCAAGACTTAACTGAATTGCTGTTTCA
>NW_011478312.1:0-536 GCF_000754665.1 Bison bison bison | reverse complement strand
GATGCTGTTAAAGTGCTGCACTCAATATGCCAGCAAATTTGGAAAACTCAGCAGTGGCCACAGGACTGGAAAATGTCAGTTTTCATTCCAATGCCAAAGAATGTTTAAACTACCATACAATTGTGCTCATTGCACATGCTAGCAAGGTAACGCTCAAAATCCTTCAAGCTATGCTCCAACAGTATCTGAATTGAGAACTTCAAGACGTACAACCTGGGTTTAGAAAAGGCAGGCAAACCAGAGATCAAATTGCCAATATCTACTGGATCATAGAAAAAAATAAGGGAATGTAAAAAACAAAAAAACAAAACTACTCCTGATTCATTGACTATGCTAAAGCCTTTGACTGTATGGATCACAGCAAACTGTGGAAAATTCTTCAAGAGACAGGAATATCAGATACACCTTAACCCATACTCCTAAAGAAAACCTGTATGCAGGACAAGAAGGAACAGTTAGAACCAGACATGGAACAATGGACTGGTTCCAAATTGGGAAAGGAGTATGTCAAGGCTGTATACTGTTACCTGGCTTAT
>NW_011478311.1:13914-15186 GCF_000754665.1 Bison bison bison | reverse complement strand
ACTTTCTAAATTTCCAAAGAGCCTCATGGTGTTACTCAGAGGTCATGTAGGTTTGGGTCAATCTTATATACACAGTGTTTTATGTCAGTGACGGACTAGCAGAAAAGAAAGGGATTTACTCTATACATATTTTACTATGTTGAAGGCCACCAACCCAGTGGTTGCTAGTTATTACACTGTTGCCCAGATCTCTACAGTGTGCTTCAGTTTAGTTCAGTCACTCAGTCGTGTCCAACTTTTTGGACCCTATGGACTGCAGCATGCCAGGCCTCCCTATCCATCACCAACTCCCAGACCTTGCTCAAATCCTTGTCCATCAAGTCGGTGATGCTATCCAACCATCTCATCCTCTGTCCTCTCCTTCTTTTCCTGCCTTCAATCTTTCTCAGACTCAGGGTCTTTTCCAATGAGTCAGTTCTTCACATCAGGTAGCCAAAGTTTTGGAGTTTCAGCTTCAAAATCAGTCCTTCCAATGAATATTCAGGACTGACTTCCTTTACGATGACTGGTTGGATCTCCTTGCAGTCCAAGGGACTCTCAAGAGTTTTCTCCAACACCACACTTCTAAAGCATCCATTCTCTGGTGCTCAGCTTTCTTTATGGTTAAACTCTCAGATCCATACATGACTAGTGGAAAAACCAACGTTTTGACTAGATGGACCTTTGTGAGAAAAGTAATGCATCTGCTTTTTAATACGCTATCTAGGCTGGTCATTTTTCATTTTTCTAGGTTGGTCACTTTTCTTCCAAGAAGCAAGTGTCTTTTAATTCCATGGCTGCGGTCACCATCTGCAGTGATTATGGAGCCCAAGAAAATAAAGTCTGTCACTGTTTCCATTGTTTCCCAATATATTTGCCATGAAGTCATGGGACCAGATGCCATGATCTTCATTTTTTGAATGTTGAGTTTTAAGCCAGCTTTTTCACTGTCCACTTTCACTTTGATCAAGAGGCTCTTCAGTTCCTCTTCATTCTCTGCCATAAGGGTGGTGTCATCTGTGTATCTGAAGTGATTGATATTTCTCCTGGCAATATTGATTCCAGCTTGTGCTTCATCCAGCCTGGCATTTCATATGATGTACTCTGCATCTAAGTTAAATAAGCAGGGCGGCAGTATACAGCCTTGACATACTCCTTTCCCAATTTGGAACCAGTCCATTGTTCCATGTTCAGTTCTTACTGTTGCTTCTTGATTGACCTGCATACAGATTTCTCAGAAGGCAGGTAAAGTGGTCTGGTATTCCCATCTCTTGAAGAATTTTCCACTCTTTT
>NW_011478311.1:10043-10401 GCF_000754665.1 Bison bison bison | reverse complement strand
AGTGCCAATAAAATCAACAACTACAACAGATGGGGAACAAAGAGAAAAAAAAAAGAATCTACAGAACAAGTAAAAAATTAAGATTAAGAAATGTTTTTCTTGAGTGTCTGCTGTCAGAGTCCTTTCCCTTGCTGGGAGTCACAGTCCACTTTACCTACCTAGGATAACTGCCAACATTCTGCTGACCTCTGGACCTGCTGTAGGGGAAGCTCATATTCTAATCTGGTCCTCCTCTTGTGTGTTCTTGCCTCCAGTGTCCACAACTATCAGAACTAGTGTGTTTTCTCTTGTGGGAGCTCTCAATGACCTTTTATATATTCCATAGACCTAGAGTCTGCCTAGTTGATCATGCGGATTT
>NW_011478311.1:8847-9943 GCF_000754665.1 Bison bison bison | reverse complement strand
TGTAAAGCTGGTTTGGTGGTACTGAATTCTCTTAACTTTTGCTTGTCTGGAAACCTTTTTATTTCCCCACCAATTTTGAATGAGATCCATGCTGTGTACAGTAATCTTGGTTGTAGATTTTTCCCTTTCAGTACTTTAAATATGTTCTGCCATCCCCTTCTGGCCTGCAGTTTCTGCTGAAAGATCAGATGTTAAGCATATGGGGTTTCCCTTGTATGTTACTTGTTGTTTCTCCCTTGCTGCTTTTAATATTCCTTCTTTGTGTTTAGTGTTTTTTAGTTTGATTAGTATGTGTCTTGGTGTGTTTCTCTTTGGGTTTATCCTGTATGGGACTGTTTGTGCCTCTAGGACTTGATTGACTATTTCCTTTTCCATGTTGGGGAAATTTTAACTGCAAGGAGAAAAGAGCTGTAGGAAAGGCACACAAAGGACTAAATGTAGAAAAATAAAAAAGGTTTAAAAATTAAAAATATGAAAAAGAGTAGAGTAAAGAATGGAAGAAAGAACAAAGAAAAAAAAAAGGAAAGCTCCACAGAACTTCAAAAGCCCAACATAGAGGCAAAGTTTTATAACAACAATAAAAAGTATGACTGAATATACACATATACATATACACCCATAAGTAGAATCAAAACAGTCCAACAAAAATAAAGTACTAACCCAGTACTTTAATAGACTGACCCAACAAACAAAGGAAACCAAGAATTATATCCTCCAGAACAAAACTAACTAAAGCACAAACTGGGAAACAAAACTAAAGCAAGGTGTCAATTGTGGAATTAAGCAATGAAAATGAAACAAATATGATGAGAAGAAAGGAGAGAAAGAAAACAAAGAATAGATATCAAAATTAGATAGAGGTAAATAAAGAAGATTTATATACATTAAAGATTAACTGCAAGGGGAAAGAACATTAGGAAAAGCAAGCAAAAGAATAAATGTATAAAAAAAAATAATAGGTTTTTAAAAAGAAAAGAAAAAAAGGAAAACTCCACAGAACTGCAAAAGCCCAATGTAGAGGCAGAGATTTATAACAACAATAAAAAATGTGACTGAGGAAAACAACAAAGCTCAAAAGTTTCATTGGATTTCATAG
>NW_011478311.1:4328-6102 GCF_000754665.1 Bison bison bison | reverse complement strand
TGGCGTGCTGCGATTCATGGGGTTGCAAAGAGTCAGACACGACTGAGTGACTGATCTGATCTGATCTGTTGCCCCTAAAAAGGCAGATATCACAAAGATGGCCACTGAAGCTACCTGAATTTCAGTTACAACAATTCTAAGATGGAAGAGTAAACAAAATAATAGAAATGAGGTTTGTACATAAAATTGCTAAACTTGGAGGACAGTTGATCCGGTGTTAAGCACCAAAATTGTAGAAATATCAGCAGGCTTGGCTTAATTTTTTTTTTAACCTTTGTTCTTGTTCCTTCATAGCTAAGTCATGTCTCAGTCTTTAGCTATATTTCCTGATGGGACATGGATGCAAACGGAAGTACAAAGTAACATCTATGATGTATTCTCACCGAAATGTCAAACCTGAGTCTGTTGAATCTCATAAGTTTACAGTAAATAACTGTGGCTAGAAGAACAGGTAAAGGAACACAAGAGGGATGCAACCAGCCAAACCCAGGATTTCTGAAATTTTAGGACACAAGGACTTCATTTCTTCAACAAATAAAATGCAAGGAAAAGCAAGAGGAGACATACTGATAATAGATTTAAGAGACTAACAAGCATGACAGAGGCAGGGTGCAGACATTGGTTGAATCCTGACTTGAATAAGCTGAGAATTAAAAGACATTTATAGAATAATCTGGGAAATTTAAACACTGACAAGATATTAGATAATGTTAGGAATTATTGACAGTTCATCAAGCCTGTTGTTTTAAGAAATGGATATATGTATGCAAGGGCTGTGAATAAAAGGCTGTCTAGGATTTGCTTTAAAATGGCTGAATGGGGGTGGGGTAGTGACAGAGCTCGAACAGCATATATGTGAAACAGAATGAGGTATAATTTAATGGATGAAGCTGGGTGGTGTATTGGTGGGGATCATTAGTGTTCTTTCTACCTTTATGCATGTTTGACAACTTTCAAAAAGCACGGCCAATTGCCACAGAAAACCTCTCAGTGCTTCTTGGCTCTTTTTGGCCATGTGGTGTGTGAATGGGGAATGTGTGGGCTTTGGACACAGATAAATGTAGACTCAACACTAGGTGATGTGGAGCACACGACTCAACTCTGTCTGTCCTCAGTGTCCCATTCTGTAAAATGAGATAACCCCCATTGACCTTGCAGAATTGGTGTAAAGATCAGATATACAAACCACTTGTTCATGACAGTCATTATTAGCCTTTGTTTGGCTCCCAACCTAGTGTCTGGATCATGGTACGTGCTGAATAAATCTTAGTTTAGGGGTTAAATGAGTTCATTATGAATGAACTGTTAGCATATTTTACATTGACTTCACTCTTTATTGCCTTTAGTTTTATCTGCAATGAATTATGGCCAAATTTCTCAGTGTAGATGAAACTCAAGATTATCCATCAGTTTATGAATCCAGCACCTTCTCTTACTACTCTCCAAAAAGAATCTTCAACCCTATTCCCCCTCTTACTGTCTAAACTCATCCTCATCCTCACTTCCCTGTCTGCCTACCTTCCCAAAGGCCCTTAGAACCTGTTGATCCCCATACACAACAGAGAGTGTAGAAGAAAGTTGTCATAAAAAGTACCCAGTCAAAAGTGAAATGAAAGTTGCTCAGTCATGTCCGACTCATCACAACCCCATGGACTGTAGCCCTCCGGGCTTCTCTGTCCATGAAATTTTCCAAGCAAGAATACCAGAGTGGGTTGCCATTCCCTTCTCCAGGGGATCTTCCTGACCCAGGGATTGAACCTGGGTCTCCTGCATT
>NW_011478311.1:0-559 GCF_000754665.1 Bison bison bison | reverse complement strand
TCTCCTGCATTGCATGCAGATTCCTTACCAGCTGAGCCACAAGGGATGTGAAAGCAGAAGGCTTAGCCAAAGAGAAGTGATGAGCAATAAAGCAAAGAAGTATAAAGGCCATGCATCCATGTGCCTATGGCGTAGGCGCATGGCAGATACATGGGGAGAAATTGCCAATATTCCAGAGGCGTTTTATAAGCCCTTCAAACCCAATGCCTTGCCTTATTTGTTACTACTGTGCATTAAAGGGCAACCATGTGGGGAGGGAGTCTCATGACCAGGATTTCATTTGTGTCACTGGATATCCTGTGCCTTCTGTACTCCTGCAGCTGATCCCAGGGCAACTCTTCACTTTTTCTTTGCTATGGAGCCAGTGCCCCCACTGCCTGTGCACCCAGGGGAGCCAGAGGTGATCACCAGCATACAGATATACTGGGTGTCAGGGCATTGCTTTGTTAAAGAGCATGAGCTTGAAATCCAGAGGTGCATAGAGAACTGATTCCAGATGAAATGTTTAGGAGAAGGGAAAAGGCTTACCCTGGGAGTGTGGATTGTGGCAGGGGGGGGG
>NW_011478310.1:4615-5345 GCF_000754665.1 Bison bison bison | reverse complement strand
ATATATATGTGTGTGTATGTGTGTGTGCTAAGTTGCTTCAGTCATGTCCAATTCGTTGCGACCCTATGGACTATAGCCTGTCAGGCTCTTCTGTCCATGGGATTCTCTAGGCAAGAATACCAGAGTGGGTTGCCATGCCCTCCTCCAGGGGATCTTCCTGCCCAGGGATCAAACCCAAGTCTCTTATGTCTCCTGCATTGGAAGGTGAGTTCTTTATCACCAGAGCCATCTGGGAAGCATGTGTGCATGTAAGTCTGTGTGTGTGTACTGGAATAGTGCTTGCTAACCTCTCTTGGGTACTTACTATGTGCTAGGTATTCTAAGTTTTTGAATAGTTAGTACTGGTAGTTTTTTAACCAAATGGGAAAAGCAGCATAGGTTGAGAAATGTAGTAAGTGGCAGAATATGGATAAAAACCTAGGTCTGCCCAAATCTGAAGTCCATATTCTTTTCTCTGAGTTAAATTTATCTGCAGGTGTTCTGACTGCTCACCTGGAAAACCTAAAAAAGGATCAGTTTAAACACATTAGTAATAAAAGGAGTTCAGTAAGGCTATGCTGCTGCTGCTGTTGCTAAGTCACTTCAGTCATGTCCAACTCTGTGAGACCCCATAGATGGCAGCCCACCAGGCTCCCCCCATCCCTGGGATTCTCCAGGCAAAAACACTGGAGTGGGTTGCCATTTCCTTCTCCAATGCATGCAAGTGAAAAGTGAAAGGGAAGTCGCTCAG
>NW_011478310.1:0-494 GCF_000754665.1 Bison bison bison | reverse complement strand
CGTCTTTTAATTTCATGGCTGCAGTCACCATCTTCAGTGATTTTTGAAGCCCCCCAAAATAAAGTCTGTCACTATTTCCATTGTTTGCCCATCTATTTGCCATGAAGTGATGGTACTGGATGTCATGCTCCCCATATCTAAGCAACCACTAATATACTTTCTATCTCTAGATTTACCTACTCTGGACATAAATTCGATCATATAATATGTAGTCTTTGTAACTGGCTTCCTTCACTTAGCATAAACTTT
Organism: Bison bison bison; assembly: GCF_000754665.1. NCBI lineage: Eukaryota > Metazoa > Chordata > Mammalia > Artiodactyla > Bovidae > Bison > Bison bison. Next base: position 245 of record NW_011478310.1, on the reverse strand, counting down.
CAAGATTGGTCCATGTTGTAGCATGTTTCTGTACTTATTCCTTTTTATACCTGAGTAATACAGTCTAGGGGAGAAGGCAATGGCAACCCAGTCCAGTACTCTTGCCTGGGAAATCCCATGGATGCAGGAGCCTGGTGCGTTATAGTCCATGGGGTCACGAGGAGTCGGACACGACTGAGCGACTTCCCTTTCACTTTTCACTTTCATGCACTGGAGAAGGAAATGGCAATCCACTCCAGTGGATT
>NW_011478309.1:34933-35395 GCF_000754665.1 Bison bison bison | reverse complement strand
TGTCTTGTACTCCATATCTAACAGCTAGCCCCTTAACCCATCAGACTGGGCCCATCCTAGGACCACAGAAGGACACCATAAGAATACAATCCTGCCTTGCTTCCCTAATGCGTGTGTGCTCAGTTGCTCAGTTGTGTCCTACTCTTTGTGACACCCATGGACTGTGGCACACCAGGCTCCTCTGTCCATGGAATTTTCCAGACAAGAATATTGGAGTGAGTTGCCATTTCCTACTCCAGGGGATCTTCCTGACCCAGGAAGATTGAACCCACATCTCTTGTGTCTCCAGCATTAGCAGGTGGATTCTTTGCCACAGCGCCACCTGGGAAAGCCCTACTTCTCTGATGAGTAATGATCATAATGTATAGCTACTATGTGCCAGGCACTGTTCCAAGGGCTTTACAGGTATCCTGTGACATAGGAACTCTTAGCATTACTCTCATTTTACAGAAGAGAAACCTG
>NW_011478309.1:29088-31029 GCF_000754665.1 Bison bison bison | reverse complement strand
CTGTCCATCTTGGGTGGCCCTACACAGCCTGGCTCATAGTTTAATTGAGTTAGAAAAGGCAGTGGTCCATGTGATCAGACCTTCTTATCACCAAGGTCAAATGTCTGTAGAATTAAAATAGGTATTCTACTTCCAGTTCATGAAATTATTTTTCAGTGATGATGCAAGATTTTGTTTATAGAGGTGAAATAGGCCAGGATAAGTTTTTTTAGAGGAGTAGCATTTTGCAGTGGGTACCAGAATACAAAAAAAAGGGTGTTTAGTTTCTGCATTACCCATGAGAGCATTGTTTCAAGACTTGGTCTCAGCTCTTGGCCACGGGAGGTACAGGCAAGTTTCTTCCCCCATCTGCAAGGTGGGACTTAGTGGAGCCTGCCCTGTGCTACTGTGACCCAGAATGGTTGTAAGGGAGGCCCTGGTGCCATAACTAACAGCTGCAAACAGAGTCTATAAACTTCCAAGTGTTGAGCTTACCTAGAAAACAGAAGTGCAAATGTGCAAATTCCTGGTGGCCTCTGGCTATCTTCAGCACATTCAGTGTCCAAGTGGAAGCTCAGAAAATGCTTTGTCTACCATGGTCCTGGAGTAGACCAGACACTAGGAAACAACTGGAGCCTAGGAGGGATAACAGGCATTCTGAGTCAGAGGTGAGGCAAGAAGAGGCAAAGGATTTAAAGATCTTAAATAGGGTCTTGAACAGAATTATTAATAATAATTTTAAAACACAAAATGTATATGACATTCTTCCTTTTGGGAAAATACTTGACAAATCTCAGTCTTAATAACAACTCTGGAAAGTGAGAACCATGGTTATCTCCATTTTATTGCTAAGGCCCAGAGAGGGTAAGTCATTTAGCCAAAGTCGCACAGCTAGTAAATGGCAGAGCCAGGATTTGAACCCTAGGCTATCTGATAATAAAACTATTCTCACTATTCTCTGTTCACTCCATGTTGTTCCAGATTTCAGAAGTGTAGACGAGCACAATGAATGCTACCAGGCTCCTATAGTGATGTCCAGGTACTATTCTATGTACTTTACTCATATTAACTCATTAATATTCACTACGACCTTATGAGGCACGTACCCTTATTATTCTCCTCATTGTATAGAAGAGAACACTGAGGCACAAAGTCACTTATCTAAAACCACCCTGCAGAGCCAGGATCTGAACCTAGCATCTGGCTCCAGAGCATTTAACCACTTCTCTATACTGCGTTTTAAGCCAGGCTGTGTCACCACCTAGGAATCCTAGAGTTAGCGGCAACAGGGAAACCACCCAGGACCTCCCCTGCAGACTGAATCCAGTAACCATCACCCAGGAGCATCAAGCCTCCATACCTACCCTTTAAGAAAGCCCAGCTGAGCAGAAGCAAGCTCATTCTGACAGAGGCAAGGTGGTGTAGTGGAAAGAATGTGGCCTCTGGCATGAGACAAACCTGAGTTGAAATCTTGGCTTTAGAACTTACTTTGTGACCTTGGGCAAATCACCGAACTTCTTGGGATGTCAGTGTCCCACCGCTAAGGGCTGTTGTGAGAAGCAAATGAAATGGCTATATAGAAACGTGAATTATATACTCCAAAGTGCTCTTGAAGGTTAGTTGGAATTGTTGTTCTATAGGGCTAAGTTCCTCTGCCCAAGCTGAGCCAAAGCGGGGACCAGGAGAAGTGGGCTTTAGAAATGCTAATGGCCCAGGTTACTAGCAGGCGGAGACAATAGAGGAGGGCGCCTTGAATGGGGCGGCCAAGCCTTGGAGCGGGGCTCCCCACTTGGGAGCAGAGTGAGGGAAGGGGTGGAGGGGTGGCTGTTCCCAGCGGAGGAGATCGGAGGCTGGGCTAATTGGAAGGGGCTGGAGCTGCCAGGGGAGGAAAAGGAAGGGGATTACCTGCAGATCGGCGGCCCATGGGGGCGGGGCTCTCAGGAGTGGGGAGGGGATGGGGGT
>NW_011478309.1:25237-28655 GCF_000754665.1 Bison bison bison | reverse complement strand
TGTGTGTGTGTGTGTCGTGTGATGGGCTCGCTGGAACGGAGGCAGGAGCTGAGTCTGTAACCTTCTCGTTTTTCCCCTCCTCCTCCCCTCCATGTCTTCCCTCTCTTCCTCTCCCGGAGTCCTCTCCCTTTGCCCTCCCCTCCCCCTGCACCATGAAGGCTGTTTTTGTTCCTCCTCCTGGCCTAGCCCCCCGAGGTGTGCAAACAGGAAGGACTTCTCCCCGGGCAGTGAGTAAGGAGGGAAAAATGAGGTGTTGAAAAGATGACAAGTCGCCCTGTCAGAGCTCACCTTGGCAGGGAACGGGCGGCAGGGGCGGGCGGGTGGTGGGAGGGGGGTCCACTCTGGAAGCCAGCCGACATGTGCCCAGAGCCAGGCAAGCTGATCCTCAACAAGCAGGCACTGTGTATGCGTTTGTTTGGCTTAGAAAAGCACCCCCCCACACACGCCATTCCCACCATCAAAGATTCCTTCCTTTCCTTCCCAGTAGGAAGAGTAAAGGCCGCTGGGGAGGTTTAGAGTGTGATTGAAGGGGGTGGGGCAATGGGAGGGGGCTGGGCAAAGGCCCAAATCCCTCTTCTAAGTTTGGAGCCTTGCATCCAACAGCCTCCTGGACACCCCTGGCATGTCTCAAAGGCACCTCAAACTCAACATCCTAAACTGAATTCATCAATGCCATTCTCCCCACCCCTGCATTCTGTCCCTCCTATAGGGCTCTTATCTTAGTCAATGACCTCATCATCCAGTCACCCAAAAGCCTAAATCTTGGGAGTCATCCAACACTTCCTCATACCCCCCAATTGGATCAGTTTCCTAATCTGGTCAGTTTTCCCTCTTATCTCTTGAATCAATCTGTCTCTACTCTCACTCCCCAAGACCAGCACTCTCTCATTCATTCATTCATTGAACAATGATTTTGTAAGCATCTATCATGTGCCATGCACTGTGCTATAGCCACTGACTATTCAGCTGTGAACAAATCTGACTGACTCGTGCTCCCATGGAGTTTTGTGCCTGACATGTCTAAGTTCACTGCAGTGGGATGGGGCTCCCTGGATGAACCAATTTCCAAAACTCTTCCCACTGAGCAGAACAGTTAAGAGCAGTGCCTGGGTTTGATTTCTGGCTCTACCACTCGTAGCTGTGAGACCTCAGGCAAATCACTTAATCTGTCTGTGCTTTGGTTTTCTCACATGGAAAATGGGAGTAATGATAGCACCTACCTCGTAGGGCTACTATGAGGATTGATACCCATTTTTTATGTATTTTAATATTTATATATATGTTTAAAGTGCAAGCACAGTGTTCTATTAGCATGCTTAATTTTATTATTTAAAGTATGGAGTGAAGCAGGGCCTGATGATAAACCAAATTATCGGAGCCCAGAAGGAGGCCTGCCTGGGAGGCAGTGGATGCTTGCAAAGGCCCTGCCAAGAAGTCCGCATAAGAAATCTAGCACAGTCCTGATTAGCTAGCAGAGGCCTGGCATAATAAATCCAGGTGAAGAATCCAGAAATCCAAAAGGTAGGAGGCAAAGGGTGGTAGATTTGTTACTATCAGTAAGGTTTGGGCACCAGCCCCAGCTCTGCCGTTTCCTAGCTGTGTGACCTTGAGCAGGTCATTTTCCTGATCGAGCCTTAGTTTCCTAAGGATAGCAGTTAACAGGTTTTGAAAGCTTAATATGCATCAGGCACTGTTTTCAGCACTTTCAACTGCCCCTCAAAGGGAGCTACTATTATGGAACTCTCATTTCACTGATGAGAAAACTGAGGCATGGACAGGTTAAGGCACTTGCCCAAGATCACAGGGTAAGTGAAATGCACACCTGGGACCTGAAAGCAGGTATCTTTGAGACTGGTGATCGGTGCACCTCCTTTGCAGAGCTGTTGTGAAAAGTGTGCAATATATTGAATACTTCTGGAAGTATTTGGTAGCAGGTTGGCAGGCTGCCCAGGGAGGACTGTCTCTAAGCTGTGGGCTCCAGCTGCTGGGCTGAGGCAGGAGGAAGCCTGAGCCTTGAAATCTAATAGGACCAAAGCAATACCTGAGTCTAGGGGATGGGCTAGAATCCCCTGCAGAATCAGGGCTCAAGGTTAAACCTGGACTAGAGGCCAAGGGGACTCAAACCGCTGAAACTGTTGAGGGCAGAGATGGTCTTGGTCTCTCTGCACTCCCCAGTGTTCCACAAAAGGAAGTGCTTAGTAAATATGGGAAAGAAATGCCACTTCTAGAGGGTCTCCTATATATGGCCACCACACTAGTCCCTCATGTCCTCTTCACAGTGGTCCCATGACGTTATTGTCCCATTTTACTGGTGAAAAAAAACTGAGGCCCAGAGTGGTGAAGTGACTCACTCAAGGACCAGACCTAACAAGTAGTTTTAAACGCAGAGAAGAGAAAAAACAAAAACAGAAAAGACAAAGCCCCAGCCCCCCACCCGTGGCCGTGAAGGAAGGTTCTTTTTAACACTCTAATGATACACTTTGGTGACCACTGGCCTTACCCCTCTACCTGCCTGCAGCCAATGAAAGAAGCTTTACTTCTATAGAACCCACACAGGATCAGGACTGGGGGTCCATCAGATACACAGGTATATGGTCTAGGCTTTCACTAAGAGCCCCAACAAAGAAGCTCCCACCCTCGCCAGCCTGAACCTGTCACTCTGGAACCCCTTCACTTAGGGACAAAGAGACCAGTGGGAACTTCCGACTCCCACAGACCCAGAAGAGCTTCACTCTTAGCCGGGAGGACTCTGCAAGCCTCAGGCTTTTCTTTCCCGGTGCCCAGCCTGTGAGGGAGGAGTGAGTGCAGCAACCGTGCCTAATCAGGCAGGGCCCCAGGACACAGAAGCTCCTTCATCCAGGCCTGAGGAGGGGTCAGGCCAGGGCTCAGGGAGGGGCCAGGGCAGACACAGAGCCCATCCAGCTGGGACCAGCCCACATTCCTCAGCGGGCCTGGATGGGGTGGGCACGCTCAACAGGAAGCCAAGCCCTTCACGAGAGGGGCTCAGCCGCCATCTGTGCATACAGACAGTGGTTAGCAAAGGGCCTCGGCCAGCAGAGTCAATTGCACAGAAAAAAAATAGCAAACATTTTGCTTCCTCCTCCTCCCCCATCTCGCCGCACTCTGCTTCCAAAGGGAATGTTGGACTCCTGCTAAGTATTTTTCTCCAGACCAGGGCCAGGCATCCGGAGTCAGCCTTGCTCAGTTGCTGAAGAGAGAATGATGTATGTGGGGGCATTCTTTCTACCCAGGGAGTAGTGGCTTTTCTTCTGAGCCCCAGGCTCCTGCAGCTCCAGCAAAAAGAAAAAGAGCCAGGAGAAATGATAACCACCAATAACAACCATCCCCTTATGCTTATACAGTGTAGTGTATTCTGTCCATCCGTTATTTCCTTTGCTCATTCCAGCCACCCTATAAG
>NW_011478309.1:24722-25137 GCF_000754665.1 Bison bison bison | reverse complement strand
CAATAGCTGTACGTCTGCCTCATGCTGTCTAGCAAAGCATCCGATAGCTGTGCCATAATTTATTTAACCAGGCCCCTAGTGATGGACATTGACATGCTTTCTGGTTTTTTGCTACTACAAACAATGCAACAATAAATATCCTTGTACAAACAACCTTGTGCTTTTGCTCATGGAGGAGAAATTCTACTAGGGGAGCTGCTGGATCAGAAAGCATGAGGATTTTAAATGTTAATATATTCCACTAAAGTGAAAGTGTTCAGTCGTGTCCTACTCTTTGTGGCCCCATGGACTGTAGCCCCCCTGGCTCCTCTGTCCATGGGATTCTCCAGGCAAGAACACTGGCGTGGGTTGCCATTCCCTTTTCCAGAGGATTTTCCCAACCCAGGGATCAAACTCAGGTCTCCTGCATTGCAGA
>NW_011478309.1:24199-24622 GCF_000754665.1 Bison bison bison | reverse complement strand
CCAGCCACCCTATAAGATAGGGATTCTTTTGTCCCATTTTACAAATAAGCAAACCAAGGCTGAGAAAGGGTGTGTGCTGTGCTCACCACTCACAGTGAATTAGCATGAAAATTGTTTCTGACGAAAGCCTGATTCCAAATGCCCTGGTCTCTCGCTAGCCTGAACTGCCCGAAGCCTGCCTGGCCTCCATCAGGAAGAGCCAGCTTTGAGAGGCTTGAGTCAGTGTTCTAGGAACATTCCAGTTTCGTTTTTCCCTTTTTTGCTCTGATCACCTGCTTGCTGAAGAGAATTTGAGAAATGCCCTCAAAAGGGAAAGAAAATTACCTGTAATCTTACCACTGTTAGCTAACATGACGGCTGAGGTAGATTTCCTGATAGTTCCTCTGTTACGCACATATACAATCTGGACATCTCTTTTACATA
>NW_011478309.1:23631-24099 GCF_000754665.1 Bison bison bison | reverse complement strand
TACCTGAGATGTTAGTGGACATGGTTTAGGTGTTGGGCCACCCTCCAGCCCCACACTGTGTCCTCAGCCGAACTTGCGGTTCTTCTCTCGATAAGGCTTGCTTACGTTGAAGTTTTTGGTTCCTGAGGGGGCCATGCACACACACCTTGCTATGTCACGCCCCTGACTTTGTTCATTCAGTTGCCTTCACCAGAGGTCTCTGCCCTCCTCCCTCCCTCCCTCTTTTCTCTCTATTGTTCATGTATACAAGGGTTTAAAAATATCAAATTAACAAAAACTCCAAAGGGACAACGGGTATACAGTAAAGGATGGGGCTCCTCGCCCCTGACCTCAGTGCCTGTTTCTTGTGTATCTTTCCAGAGACAGTCTATGTACAGGAAAGCACTAACGTGCATGTATCCTCTGTGAAACCTGCCTGGTAACTGTGCCCACTTCTATGACTCACTTTTAACTTCTTGGTTTTGGGAT
>NW_011478309.1:21966-23457 GCF_000754665.1 Bison bison bison | reverse complement strand
ATCTGCTTAATGCCTATTCATGCTTTCAGAGTGGTTTCATCCAGGATGCCTACAAGGACCAGCGCCCCCTGCCCAGGACAGCCAGCACAGCTCTTTGCCTCCATGGGATGACTCCTGCCGGTCACCCATGTTTGCCTCCACACAGTGCTTTGCACGGTAGACTGTAAGCCTCTCTTTACATATCTGTTTCCCAGCCTAGACTATGAGCTTTTTGAGGGAAGGGCTAAGCTTTAGCCTTGGGCTTGCTTCCTCTAGGTCCCTGGACATTTGTCTTCATGTGTTTGGTGCTCAGTCCCTACCTTCCTTCAGACTGGTTCCCAGCCCCTGCTTGGGCCATATTCCTCCAACTCTCTGTAAGCGGTTCCTGGCTTCTAGTCCTTAGCTGCTGTGGAAGAACTCCCCTACAATCTGGGTCTTGTTTCTCCTCTTCCTCCCACCGAAAAGCCTAGTGTCCTCCTGTCTGGGCGCCCCCAGGTTTCTCTTGCCTGATCCCTCACTGAGCTGTTGGGAGGCTGACAGCCTGGATTGCCTGTGGCCAGCATCCCTGAATGGGGTCAAACTGGAACCAGGCTGGACTTTTATGCTGAGGCCAAGACCCCTACCTGCTCCTCGCCACATTGAGACCGGGCCAGGCACAGAAAAGACATCCCAGCCATGCACACGCACTCCTACTCTCCCTTCTGAACCTCGGTCTCCTGACGGTTCACCTCCTGGGGTTGACGGGAGGGTCCAGGGACATCACTGAGTGTAAAGAGGTCTGGAGAAATCTTATCCAAATGGCAGGGATTATAAAGCCTCACTAACATTCTCCATCCCTCTTTGGGATAGTGAGGTCCAGAGGGCAGAAATAGTATAAGAGGCATGCAGGGGTCAGCAGAAACCTGCAGCAAAGTCTCATTCTGCAGATGTCAATGCCAAGGCAGGCTGAAAGTATTGCTCAAGGGTCCCAGAACCTGGCTTGCTCTATACGAGGACAAACAGAAAATGGGACAAAGGGTGTAAGGAGTGGCCAATGGGGATGAAGGGGAGAAGGAGGGGGCAGGGCCTGAAGAGGCTGTGGGTGGGGATGGGGCTGAAGCCAGGTCACATGCACCTGGGGGTCAGCTCACTGAAACACCTCCCCGGTTCTCTGAGCATAGCCCCTGCTCTGAGCCTACCTTGGTGGGGGGATTCATTCATCCTGTCAGCAAAGGTTTTTGGTACTGAGTGCCAGGACTATGGAAATGAGTCAGACACAGAGAGCTCCTGACCACGAGGACTCACCGGGATAGATCGCAGAGAGGAAAGGAGCTAGAGCTATCAAAAAATAATCTTTTCAGGAACTGGCACGTGAACAGGGCTTGTTAGAGAGTGGATGGAATGGACAGGGCTGGGAAGGACATTTCAGGTCAGAGATCCAGACACAAATGAATTAATAGAAGTATCTAGCTGGAACAGAGGGTGAGAGAAGGTTGTGCCTTAGAGCAAGGAAAACCCTTATGATGGCTCAGC
>NW_011478309.1:18326-21779 GCF_000754665.1 Bison bison bison | reverse complement strand
GATGGCTCAGCAGTAGCGCCAGTTGTGGGGACCACCTCAGGAAGCTGAGGTGCTCTCTTACAAGATGAAGTGGTTTCTGCTCCAAATTAGTGACCAAAATGGGAGGCTATTTATTTCACATCCAGGAAATCAAGATGTCCAGTGTGATGGGTGGCACATTTGATGAATACACCAAATAATTTACCCTCAAAAATAACTGCTTTGTGTGTAGTGGTCCCCAAAGCCTACTGTTCTAGAACCACAGCAGGAAGTGCCAATAAGGGGTTCACTGACCTGTAAACAAGGGCTTCCCAGGTGGCTCAGTGGTAAAGAATCCACCTGCCAAGCAGGAGATGAGCATTCAGTCTCTGGGTTGGGAAGATCTCCTGGAGAAGGAAATGGCAACCCACTCCAGTATTATTGCCTGGAGAACCCCAAGGACAGAGGAGCCTGGAGGGCTACAGTCCACAGGGTCACAAAGAGTCAGGCATGATTAGTGACTCAAGAACAGCAGCAGCAGCACTGTAAATTGAAATCACCTGACCCTTGGTCATTTGGGGTATCTTGTATGACTAGGAAAACAGGCCCAAAAGTGGGCTATGGTGTTGGTAAGTGTGCCATTTGAGGTTCTTAGTTACAAACAACAGAAACCAACTTTAGTTAATTTAAGCAGAACGGTTTTATTGGAAAGCTATGGGGAAGCTTGGGGAATTGTCAGAGAGGATAGAGGGTTAGAAACTGGCAAGAACAAGGGAAATGGGCAGCCAAGGGCAGGGCGAATCCTGCCCCCTGGGCCACCACCACCCTCAGCACCACAGGAGCAAATGCTCCAAGACCTGGGCTCCTCTGCTTTCGTCCCTCCAAACAGGCATAAGGGTCTTTTGTGCTGAGACTGAGGCATCAGCTCACACTGTGTGGGCCCTGGGCCTGTGTCTCGGGCCTTGTTGGTGTTTCCAGTTGGGAGAGTCTCACCTCTGGCATGACCCTCCACAGTGATAGGCTCCTCACACAGGCCCTGGGGAGAGGTCCCTTTCCATGGATGTACCAAGGCTGACTAAGGAAAACTGGGGCTGCCGCTCCACAAGGAGCAGGGAGGAAGGCAATCAGGACCTAAGGGGGTTCTTTACACATCTTCTTGTGTGGTGCCAGTCAGGACACCACAAAGGTTAATGTTAGGCCAACTACCACAACCCCACCCTATGGGGGCCCCCAGGGTCACAGACTTCTGAGACATCATGACAGCTGAGGTGCTGGCTGAAGGCCAAGGGGGAACACAGAATGACTGGGAGACGAAGTTATAAATAGCAGCTTGACCAGTTACAGGAAAAAAGGACTGTGGCTTCCACCACAGGTTTCTGTGCTTACAATGAGAGAAAAATCCTTTATTTTTTATCAATTGGAAACTTTTTTGATTTGACTTATTTTGTTAACAGTCATGGAAAAACACTGACACAGAAAAAAATATCAAGCAGAATTAACTTAAAAAAAAAAAAAAGCCCCATTCCTTACTACTTTCTTCCAAGTCCCTTTTCCTCCCCAGAGGCAACCACTGCCATCAGTTAGGTTTGCAGCCTTCCAGACACTTTTATGCATTTTCATATATAGTTTGGTTTTATAAGGTTTTATTTTATCAATACATCAAGATTATACATATTACTCCACAATATGCTTTTTTTACTTAACATTATGTCTTGGAGATCTTTCCATATCAGTGCATACCATTTTTAACTGCTGCATAGTATTAACTCCATACAACTAAAATATCTAACTTGCTCTCAGGGACATGCATCACTTTACATTTTGAAACCAAGCTACTCCCCAAACTGCCCTGAAAAGGCTGCTATTGTTACATTCACACCCACAGCACGAGTGCTGCCATTTCTTCTCTTTGTAGTCCAAACTACATATTATCATAAAGAAAAACTATCACTTTCTGATGGACACAATCAGTTTCATTGTCGCGTTAATTCACACAGCACTGATTGCCAGTGAGGTTGATCGTTAGGGACACAATCAGTTTCATTGTCGAGTTAATTTACACAGCACTGATTGCCAGTGAGGTTGATCGTTAGCAATAGCCAAGCTGTTGATGCTGAAAACAGCTCTCCAACTGTTGGGAGGAGTCTGAATTAGTACAATCACTTAGGACAGCAGTTTGGCAATATCTAGTTAGAATGAAGATGCTCTAACCCTAAGATGCCCAAATTTTACCTCCATGTACTTACCCCTAAAGAAATTCACACATGTGTACAGAGGAACATCTTTTAATTATGTTCACTGTTGCAAAACACTGGGAAGAAACTAAATATCCACCAATGAGAGAATAGATAAATAACTTGTGGTAAGTGTACAATGGAATATTTAGTATACAGCAGTTAAAAGGCATGTATCAAAATGACGAAATCTCAGAAACAATGCTGAGTGAAAAAAATAAAGCTGCAAAATGATACATTTTAGCAATTATGTCCATTTAAAAAACTCTATATTGGTTATGGAGATACATACAGGCATATACATATATATGTACACAAATACACATGCACACACACACTTCAAAAAAGGTAGACGAGAAGTAAACACACCATTTCCTGGATAGTGCTTACCTCTGTGGAAGAAGGTCAAAATAACAGGTGAAGTTCTTCACCTGTACCTGAAAATGTATGTTCACTGGAGAGAGAGAGATCTGAAGCCAATACGGCCAGAGGTTCAAACCTGTTCACTTTGTGTGGGTGGGCACCTCTGTTTTTCATAGTACTTGTCTGGCATATATTTCTCTCTTCCTTTTGTGTCACTGTGTTAATGTATACAATCAGCATACAGTTTGAGTTTTTACCCATTCCCTCTGAGACTTGCTATTTTCTAAAAGAGAATTGTAACTCCTTCACCTCTACAGTCTGTTTGGATGTGTTCCTACCATCATTATTTTTACTAGGCTTTTTCACTGTTTCTTTCCTTCTCATAGACTGACAGAATATTTTTTACTCAAACTTTTCCCCTTTAGTAGTTCAACAGCCATACACTTTACTCCTACTTTTAGAAATAATTACCCTTACTTTTGTTGTTGTTGGAGTCAGTATTTCCAATGAAACTAATTTTTTTTTCCTAGTGGGAACACCAAAAAACCCTATTTTGGAGGCAAATGCAAGAGATCAATTATAAAGTCACTTAGTACCACGGTTTTAGACGAAACCAAACAATTCCACTATACCATGTAAAACCAAAAGGAGAACTTTAATAAGCTTTTACGGCACTGCAATTACAGGAACATTAACCCATAACATGCAACAGAAATGATGATGCCTCTTGGGCAAATTTAACAGATAAACTTGACATTACAATCAACAGCAACATGTTCTACTGAAAAAAAAATGCAACATTTCACTGCTCAGGTTAGAAAATGCATCTTCTTGCTGCAATCTCAAGTAGCACTTAGAAAATTTGGTTTTCCCTTTCTAACCTCTAAAACACAGTATG
>NW_011478309.1:17516-18226 GCF_000754665.1 Bison bison bison | reverse complement strand
AATGCAATCATACACAACCATTTTCACACTGGAAATAATCACAAGGAATCAACAGGTGGAGATTAATCGACTGATTGGTTTCATTGCAATGGTTAATTTGGAGAGGGCTCCTGCAGTATTGTGGATTTCAGATGGGGAAAATCATCAGACCAGGAGTAAAGAGCCTTGGTCTTAAAGTGGGGGAGGGAACATGCAGCGGCACACGGGGCAGGTGCCTGACTTCTGAAGCCAGATGGACACGCAAGGCTTGTGGAAATAGTGGTGGCATGGCAGCTCCGTCGCCACCTCCCCCTTCGCATATTCACTGCAACAGATGGGGCAACACATCTCCTGCCCCACCGCACTGTGATCTTCCGTGATCAGGATCTCAGGAAGAGTGTCGATGCTTTCCTTGCTGGCTGGTGGATTGGCCACCTCCACATCCACCGCCAGAGACTCCAAGTGTGCCAAGGCAGTTTCCATTGCCTGGGCCAGGCGTTCTTCAAGTGCCATGTATGTGAGGAACTGAGGATCCACGTAGGAAATGGCTTCAGCTACCCCCAACCCATCCGCAAACCCATCGAAGAGGCTCCAATCCACTTCGAGGTCTTCACTGACACTAGAGTCATCTTCAAGGTTGTTGTTGCCATCCAGCATGAAGACACCAGGCTGCAGAAACTCCTGACCAGAATCATTATCCCCCTCACTGCTGCTCTCGTTTTCATTGTATT
>NW_011478309.1:16830-17416 GCF_000754665.1 Bison bison bison | reverse complement strand
AAGGAACTTCTCCTTCTTCGGGGGATGCCCTTTCCTCTTCCTGGAGAGATGGCCCTCGAACTTCTTCAAGTTCATTGTTGCCACTGGTGCCAGCACTGGCACCAGCACTGGCATTCACTCTGGCTTGCTCGGCTTCAAGCTCTTCTTTTCCCGGCAGAGTCTCCCAGCTCTCGCCGCTGGACGACAGATTTTGCTCCCGACCACGATACTTGCGACGCAGAGCCGCAGTCCACTCTTTGTCACTGTCAGAGTCTTCTTCAAAGTATTTGTAGTAGTCATCGCTGTATGTCCAGAAGTCGGGGTCGGCCATGGTTCGTCGCCGTCTAGGCACCTTTTCAGGCTTCACTTGGTCACTCCTGGCTTCCCTCTTGTCTTCGGGGTACTTCGGCTCAGGGTAGCCACTTGAGCCCTCACCTCCGCTCCTTCTTGCCAGGCCATCCAAGTGGCCTTCATCAGCGCTGGCAGTCTCCCTCCACCTGGAAGTGCTATGTGGCATATCATCATCATCATCGGTATCAAAAAAGATTTTTGGTTTCACGCAGTTGGGACTTGCCAGATTTCTGATTTTGGGCCTCACCACCGGTTC
>NW_011478309.1:13726-16575 GCF_000754665.1 Bison bison bison | reverse complement strand
GAGACCTTGCCCCCTTCTCCGGGTCATACAGCTTATCATCTTTAAACTTGCCAGTTTTCCCTCTCACTGACACTCGCTCAACAGGCCCAGCCCCCTCCTCCTCACTATCATCTGCCCCGAAACAGTCAACATGTCCATAAGCCATTCCTCTTCTGCTCCCCGAAGCCCTGTACTCTCTGGGCGGGTACCTGGAGTAGTCCTCATTATCAGCGTTCAGGCTGGTTCCTGAGCTCTCGCTGTCATCCCAACTACGACGAGTGGTGGAAAACGGTGATCGGCTCCTCTTGGTGGTTTGACTGGGGGCTGATCTGTGCATTGGGACTTCGGATGGCGTCTTTGTCTGCCTGGAAATCCTTTCTTGCTGGCTTGTGGATGGCCTGAAACTGACATAAGCATGCCTTCTTCCATACCTCCTGCCTGTATTGGACTGACACCCTCCTGCTGGCTTGGGCCAGATAGGCTTGCTAGATTCCTGACCCATTTGCTCTATTTAGGAGGGTTTCCAATATGGCTGGGGATTGAGTGGGAAGGCTCCTGCTCCCTGCACACGCTTTGGAGATGGAGAGGTCAAATCAGTTCAGTATAAAGGAGCAGGGAGATTTATTTTCACTTCAGCAGGTAAAGAAAAAAAAAAGAATAAGGGGCCTTTAAAATTAGTTTCACTTTCTTCTAAGGCCTGGAATAGCATTCAAGTGACTGTCAGGTGTAGAACTGGAACACATTTGTAATGTTGGCAAAATGATTACAAAACTGGGTTTGTAGGAAAGCCAGACTTATGGGAGAATCTGATGGAAGATGGAGGGTGACTGGACGTTCAGAAGGTGGGTGAAACACTGGAATTGTGCCAACATGGGAAGAGGAAAGATGGCTGTGGTTTTTTTATGGGGTGCCTGCATTTTTCTGAGCCCTGTAGACATACAGGAGAAATGCAAACTGGAATACAGTGGAAAATATAGATCACCATCACTATGTATGTGAGAGTGCCTGGTGTCTGTCAGGAGGAGCAGGACAGGTGGAAGGGGGAACAGCAATCATGAAGAGGAAAGACTCCTGTGTTTGTAAAGGGAAAGGGCTGGTGACAGCAGCATGCGAAAAGGCATGACTGTTGGGCAGAATGAGACCCATTGTGGATGTGGGTATGAAATGACAGGCATGGTGTGGCTTCAGAGGAGAGGGGCATGTGAACGTATGATAGAAAGAGAATGTGCATGTGGTTCTGATGTGTGATGGCTGGAGCTCTAGGGAGGGATGCCTATGTTTATGTGTCTGTGGCAGGCCAGGAGAAGTATAGTGGCATTGAATGGAGTGTCCTCCAGTTTGTGTGTGTGTTCATCAAAATGGGAGGCAACAATCGAGAAGTGTCAGTGTGAACAAATGCATCAATGGGGAGACATCACTGGAGAGGGACATGCATGTGGCAGGTGGGTGGGCACCAGCAATCAAAGAACATCTGTATTCATGGATGTGGCGACAGGAAGGGGGGATGTTCCAAGGGATTTACGTGAGTGTGAGTGTGTGCATGGCAGGGACCAGCGAAGGAGGCTGTCTAGACATATGTAGCAGACAGGGAGCACCTGAGAGGGGTATGTGAAAGAGCGTGTGGGTGAGTACGCGTGTAAGTGGTGTAGGAAAAAGGAGCCAGCAATCCAAGGATATCCTTACGTGTGTCAGTGGCAGGCAAGGGGTAAGGTCTCACAGAGGGTGTGGGTGTGTGTGTGTGTTGTGTTGTATGCTCACCAGAGCATGCAGAGGCACAGGGAGGAGGGGAGGTATGTTTGTGGAAGGGGGTGAGAGGCAGGAAAGGCACCGGAGGGTGGGAGGCTGTGTGTGTGTCAGTCATTCTGTGTCTCTCTCAGGGGAAGGCACTGAGGAGTGTGACAATGTCTGAGAGGGTGTCTGTACATGTGTGTCCAAGCATGTGGGGGGGAGGGGACACTCAGGAACCTTGAGTATGGGGGGCAGCGGTAAGGCAGCTGCATTGGAAGGTTTTGGGCATGCGTGAGTGCGTGTGTGTGTGTGCACGCAAGCACGCGTGCATGTGTGCCCGGGTGCACACACCCATGTATGTGCGGGCATGTGCGTGTGTGTGTCCCTGTGCGTGCACGCAAGACACTAGGATGGGAGGGGGTCCGCAATGTCATAATGAGAGAGGGGAACGTTTATCAGCTCAAATAGTAGATCCAAACCAATGTGGCAGGGAAGGGGGAGAAAAGAAAGGGAGTGTGAGGATACAATTTTCCCTGGGAATGATTTGTTTTTCTGACAGCATTTCTTTTCCTGGAACAATATATTTGCCTAAAAATCTTCATCCTTTACCATTCATTAAAACAACTGCAAAATGGGGAAAGGCCACGGATCGCTTCACACAGGAGCCAAGAAGGGAGGCAGGAGGAGAAGGGAGGACAGGCATAGAGGGCCGCGACCACCACTCCCCTCTTGAACAGCGACTCAAGCCACCAGAGCGGGGGCCGGGCCATACGGGAGCCAGGGATGGAGAATGAGTCGTAAATCGGGCCAATGGAGGACACAGGCCTCCCTCTTTGGTCAGGTCCCGCGTCCGCCCCACCCCTTCCCGAGGGGTGAGCCCGAAAATCTGTTCGCTAGAGCCCCCCACCCCCACATCCTTACCCCGGTGCCCGGCCACTCGCCCTCACGCTCGGCCACTGGCCCCACCGTCACGTCTGAAGAGGTCGAGGAAATAAAGTCTTTCACTCACCCAGTCGCGACCCCGCACGTTCTCGGGAAGAACAGATCTCCGGGACCTCCAACCGCCACAACCGCCAGAGCCGCTGCTCCCGGGGCTCCAGCTCCTCCCCCTCCAGACAGCAGTGGGGCAGGCGCGGCTGCGG
>NW_011478309.1:12918-13626 GCF_000754665.1 Bison bison bison | reverse complement strand
GTTTTTAGAAATCCAATTATATGCTGTTTATATGTTTCACCTAAGACAGAAAGAAAGGAAAGAAAAAGGTAGAGAAGAAAAGATGGAGGAAGGGGAAAGAAGAAATTTTAGAAAGAAAAAAGAGAAGGAAAGAAGGAAGGAAAGAGACATGTAGCAATGTTAATATCAGAAAAATTAAGAACTCAAAGTAAAAAGCATTAAAAAAAATCATGTTGTTTCATTCACCAAGAAGATATACCCACTAAAATTTATACACCAAATAATGTAATTTTAAAATGCATGCATTAAATATTGTTAGAAATATAGAAATCAGAAAGTCTGCAGTTATAGTGGTTTTGGTATAGATAGAGTGAATAGACTGCAAAATAAACAGGAATATAGAGAGATTCCACAACCCAATTAATAAGCTTCATCTAATGTATATGTACTTTTGTACTCAAGAAATAATGTATTTTTGTTAAAATATTTCAAATATAAAGTACAGAGAATAAAATGTACATTTGCCCACATGTACTTGTTACACAGACCAAGCACATTTTATTTTGTTTGGATCCTCAGATTCTTCTGTTTTTTAAACAAAATATTACAGTTGAATCTCTCACTTTATCCTATTCATCTTACCTCTTTTTCCCAAAAAAGAACCATTTGGAAGTCTCTTTCTTGTGCATGCTTTTTCTTTTTTTGTATGTATGTATTTATTTCTTACCA
>NW_011478309.1:11783-12818 GCF_000754665.1 Bison bison bison | reverse complement strand
TCCGGGACCTCCAACCGCCACAACCGCCAGAGCCGCTGCTCCCGGGGCTCCAGCTCCTCCCCCTCCAGACAGCGAGTGGGGCAGGCGCGGCTGCGGCGGCGGAAGTGATTGTGGCGTCGCGGCGGCCGCCCCCTTGATGTGGCGGGGGCGGCAGCTGCTCTCAACAAATCAGGGTGGGCCCGAAAGCATTATTTCATTTGAAATGATGAAATCGTCAAGGATACAGAAAAGGACAGCGAAAACTGTAACCAACAGCCAGCTGTAACAAATGTTAAACATTTAGTCATATACCCTTCTGTTCTGGGGTTTGCATGGCTGCTGTCCTTGCTGTCTGATATAAAGTGAAATCTGCAAATTCCTTCTGATTCATTCCGATATGAAAGTAATCATATTAATATACCCTATCCTATGTTCTATGTTATGATTTGTAGTGGAAGTATCACTGTATTTAGGGTTGTGGTCAGCAGAAAATTTTTTAACCTGGTGGTTGAAGCAAACTGAACTGTTTATCATACAAATTGTTGCTGTTAATCGAGCTTCTCTATCCAGAAGAAATGATCAGTCATTGCAGCACAACATAGCTTCACATTCTTATAATTGCATTGCCCTTTAAAATATTATAGCTATGCCTTTTGGATTTACACAATTTTACCGAACTCCAAAGTCTTTTTTATATATTGTGCTTTACATGTATCTCTAATACTTGAATCAAATGTAAGACTTACCTTTGTTCACGACAATAGCAAAGCTTTGTTCTTTACTGGGAATAAAGTACATAATAGAAGAACAAGGAGTTTTAGGGGTAATAACAGAATAGAAATAGGATGTATAACTTTCAAACCATTGAAGAAATAGCATGTAGAACAAAGAAAAAAATTCATTCTTACAAAATGCAGAAATGGGATGAGAGGCAACAAGAAAGTATGTTAAAAAGGGAGGGGGGTCAGAAATAAATCCAGATATATCAGTATGTACTATGGGTTAATGTCTCCCATAAAAAATGTAAAAGCAAACTCTCAATTTAAGCGTTTAGTT
>NW_011478309.1:9029-11683 GCF_000754665.1 Bison bison bison | reverse complement strand
TATACATTATTGTTTCATGTATTTTACATTATGTGAATAGCATAATAAATACATCCTCTGGGAACAAATTTTCATTTAATATTTTTTGGAAGTTAGCAATTCGATTCATTGAGATCTAGGTCATACATTTTAACTAATGAATATGATTGTATCAATTTTCCAATATGATATTACTATAATATATCATTGTATGGACTTCTGTTACGTGGATTATCTAATTTCTTTATCTTTTTGCCTGCTGATGGACTTGGATTGTTCCTGTTTTGTGCAATTATAAGTGAAGATTTAATGAACATCTTGGCTATGTCTCCTTGTGCCCGTATTGAAGAGTTTCTCTGAGGCAGTCCTTCGCAACCGAGTAATGGGGGTTCTGATATATTGATTCCCTTAGCCCTCTAGAAAGATGGGCCTGGCTTTACCCAGCTCCTGCCCTGGGGCTGTTCCCTATGGCTAAGAGTAGGCTCTCTCTTCATTCCAGTGAGCTGGTAGACATAGTAGCATTTTTAACATGCTCTGATGTGGAAAGGATTGGAAAAAGCTACTCTATGTATTTTGAAGTAGAATTTCTGGGTCAAAAGATATGTAGTAGTTAACTAATGCTGTGTAACAAATTGCCTCAAAACTTAGAAGTTTAAGACAACAGACAATTATTATAGTTTCACAGGTCACAAACCTATACATGCCTTAGCTGGATGCCTCTGGCTCTAAGTCTCTCATGAAGTTGCACTCAAGCTGTCATCTGTGCTGCAGTCGCATTCGCAGGCAAAATTGTTGTAGGAGGTCGACATCCAAGCTCTTTACATGGCTGTTGGAAGGCCTCAGAAGATCCACTGCCAAGGTCACTCATGTGGTTGCTGTGTGGCTTCAATTCCTTGTCATGTGGGCCTAGCCATAGGCTTCCTGAGTCTCCTCACAACCTGGCAGTTGGTGAGAGAGAGCCAGAGAGCAACTAAGATGGAAGACACAGTTCTTTTATGACTTAAAGTCAAAAGTGACATTGCAACACTTTTGCCATATCCTATTTATTAAAAGTAAGCCAGAGAATTTGTCCACCTAAGATATCAAATTTGTAGGCATGTAATTATTCATAATTAATGTCTTTATTATCCTTGTAGTGTCTACAGGATCAGTAGTGATAGCTCCTCTTTCATTTCTTCTGCTGCTGCTGCTAAGTCACTTCAGTCATGTTTCTAATATTAGTAATTTTGTCTTCTCTCCCTTTTTCTTGGTCACCCTGGCTAGAGACTTACCAATATTGTTGATCTTTTCAAAAAATCAGCTTTTGGTTTAATTGATATTCTATATTGCTCTATTTTTTCAATTTCATTTATTTCTGCTACTTTATTATTTCTTTTCTTCTGCTTACTTTGGGTATAATATGCTCTCTTTTTGTAGTTTCTTAACAGTGGAAACTTACACTATCAATTTTAGATCTTTCTCCATTTCTAATGTATTCTTTCAATATTATAAGTTTCTCTCTAAGCACTGCTTTTACTGTATCCCACAAATTTTGGTAAATTCTAGTTTCATTTTTATTTACTTCAAACTTAAAAAAATTTCTCTTGAGACTTCTTCTGAACCCATGTGTTATTTAGAAGTGTGTTGTTTAATCTTCAAATATTTTGAGATTTTCCAACTATCTTTCTGTTATTGATTTGTAATTTAATTCTGCTGTGGTCTGAGAACACACTGTGTATGATGTCTAATGTTTTAAATTTGTTAAGATGTGTTTTATCACCCAGGATGTGGTCTATCTTGGTGAATGTTCCATGTGAGCTTGAGAAGAATGTGTATTCTGCTGTTGTTGGATGAAGTAGTCTATAAATGTCAATTAGATCCAGGTGACTGATGATGCAATTCAGTTCAACTATGTCCTTACTGATTTTCTGCCTGCTGGTTCTGTCAATTACTGATAGAGGGGTGTTGAAGTCTTCAACTGTAATAGTGGATTCATCTATTTTTCGCTGTGGTCCTACCAGTTTTTGCCTCACATGTTTTGATGCTCTGTTGTCAGGTGCATACACATTAAGGATTGTTACATCTCTTTGGTGAATTGACCCCCTTTATCATTATATAATGTCCATATTTATCCCTGATAATTTTTCTTGTCCTGAAATCTGCTCTGTCTGGAATTAACATAGCTACTCCAGTCTTCTTATTAATGTAAGCATGTAAATCTCTCTTTCATTTACTTCTAATTTGTGTCTTTATATTTCAAATTGGTTTCTGACCTTAAAAAAAATATTCTGTAGTCTCTGCCTTTTAATTGGCATAGTTAGACCACTCACATTTAAAGTAATTGTTGGTGTAGTTGGATTAATATGTACCATATTTGTGACTGTTTCCTATTTATTGCCACTGTTTTTTCTCCCTTTTGTGTGTGTGGGGGTCTTTCATTCTCTCTTTTTTTTTAACTTTTGGTTGTTCTGGGCCTTCATTGCTGTGCAAGGGCTTTCTCTAGTTGCAGCTAGTGGGGGCTACTCTCTAGTAGTGTGTGTGGGCTTCTTACTGCAGTGGCTTCTCTTGTTGTGGAGCACAGGCTCTAGGCACACAGGTTTCAGTAGTTTCAGCTCCTGGGCTCTAGAGCATAGGCTCAGTAGTTGTGGCACATAGGCTTTGTTGGTCCACGGCTTGTGCGTTCTGGACCAGGGATC
>NW_011478309.1:7826-8667 GCF_000754665.1 Bison bison bison | reverse complement strand
CAGGCTCCCCCGTCCCTGGGATTCTCCAGGCAAGAACACTGGAGTGGGTTGCCATTTCCTTCTCCAGCTTTTCTTCTTCTGCTAGCCTAGAGTTAGCAGTATACATTTACAACTGATCCAAACCCACTTTCAAATGACACTGTACCTCTTCATACGTAGTGCAGGCACCTTGCAACAGAATATTTCCAATTCCTTTCTCCTATCCTTCATTGCTATCATTCATTTCCCTTATCCATAATCATCTAATACCTTGTTATTATTTTTTAATGAAACTGCTATTCATTGGATCAGTTAGAGCAAGGAAAAGATTTTTATTTATACCTTAATTTATTCCTTCTCAAAATTTCTTCCTTTTTTTAAAATGCAAATCCAAATTTCTGACCCATATCATTTTTCTTCTCTCTTAAGAAGTTTGAACATTTCTTCAAGGCAGATCTCAGAAGTGATATCCAACACTTTCACCATATTGTATTGATTAAAAGTGAATTACTAAGTCTAGCCCACACTCAAGGGGAGGGGGTTATATAAGGGCAGGAGTTACAGGAGGTGGAGGTCATTGGGGCAGAAGGGTGCAGGAGCATTTCAGCTTCAATAGGTGTTGCCAGTCTGTCTTCCAAAGTGGTTTTTTACCAATTTTTTGTCCCACCTGCAGTTTATTCACATCAGTGTTTTCCCACATTCTACCATGCTTGATATCTTCACAATTTAAAATTGTTGTCAATCTTATGAGTATAGAATATTGTTGTTTGACATTGCTTTTTCCTGAAATAGCAGAGAGGTTAAATATCTTTTCCATTTGTTAGCCACTTAGATTTCTTCCTCTCGGAGTTGTTTGTTCATA
>NW_011478309.1:7317-7726 GCF_000754665.1 Bison bison bison | reverse complement strand
TCTTATTATTGATTTCTAGGAATTTATATGTTCTGGATACCGGATATCAGTTATATTTGTACAGTTGCAAATATCTTCTTCTACTGGTGTTTGTTTTTAAATGTAAATATGAAATTATAAAAGTACTTAAAATAAACCACAGGAGAATGTTTTTTATAAGCCTGAAGTAGAGAAGAGCTCTATAAGTTGACAAAATGTATAAGAGAAAGAAAGGAAAAGTTTCAACTTCACAAAAACAAAATGTTCTGGCAGGCAAAAAGAGTATATAAACAATTCTAAGGATATCTAAAAATAAATGAAAACACGGGAGAAATATTTTCTGCTGATTGTGCCCAAATACGTGAAGAGCTCCTATAAATCAATAAAATGACCAACAAACCAATGTTATGATGAACAAAGTGTACAAATA
>NW_011478309.1:6742-7085 GCF_000754665.1 Bison bison bison | reverse complement strand
TGGCAAGTTGGCAATATCTATCAAAATCACTAATGTGTATAGTTTTTGACCCAGGAAATCTACTTCTAGGAATTCAGTTACAAATATACTTGCACATGATTGAAATGAAATACGTACAATTCTATTCATTGCACCATTGCTTTTAATAGTAAAAGAACAGAAAGAACCTAAATCTTTATCAAAAGAGAAATGAATAATTATTCTGATGGAATACTTACTGTAGAGCAACTAAGATGCAGAATCTAAATCTACATGTATCACAATGTATACATCTGATAAACAATACTGAATGAAAAAAAAAAGATGTCAGAAGATACTCACTGTATAATGCACTGTGTGTGCT
>NW_011478309.1:4117-5387 GCF_000754665.1 Bison bison bison | reverse complement strand
AAACCCCTAAACCTGGTCCAAAACTCAGCCCTGATCCCAGATACAGATTCAGTTCTGACCCAGGCCACAGACTCAGTTCTTACCCCAGTCAGAAACAGAGGGCCATTCCTGGCCCCAGACTTCACTGACTCTGCTTGGCCTCTCTCTGAGGGGTGTTCCTCACTGCAAGGGTGAGGTAGTAGGTACATTTCATCTAGAGCCTGGAACCCAAAAGTTAAGGCCTCTCTGTGGCAACGAATATGCTGATCACTTTGGAGACAGAGGGGAATTTCTGGTGAAGAATAATTGTAAAATCTAAGTCAGAGATATTTTGGGGGCCTCTGGGTTGCAGGGAATAAGGGATCAAAAGGGAACTCAGTGGGAGATGGGATCGGGGGTTTGGTTTGTGGAGGCAGAGAATGAGGGCACTGAATTCTGGGCCTAGCTTAAGAAAGTCAGGACAGAGCAGGGATGTAGGGAGGACCAGGCATCTGGAGCTGGATGTGGCTGGACTGAGTTGCTTGCTAGAGCTTGGGGGGAGGGGGTCCCAAGGAGAAATAGATCCTGTGCCCTTGGATGAGCAAAAGGAGTTGCCATCAAAAGACGTCGAAGCAGCCTACAGCCCAGCAGCCTCCTCCTTTGTCTGTCCCAACCATCTGGCACTGCCTAGGCCAGTGGCTGGGCCCCTATGCCACCTGGCCCTCTCCCCCATGTCCTGACTTCCCACAGGCCCCCAAAGCCACCTGCCTCCTCCTTTTTTCCCTCCAACCACCCCCCTCCCCTTCATCTTTTCCCCTGGGTCAGCTTCCCTTTGCATGCCTCCTGCTGAGTTTCAGGGATTAGGGCTGTCTACTATGGGACATGGCTCCCGTCTCTTCTCTCCAGAGCCCAGAAGCTCTTGCCAAGATCTGGTCCCAGCCTTACCCCAAGGATCTCTGGCAGGAAACATAGCAGAGCTTGCTGGGAGTGTGGCTGAAGAGGCAAGCCTGCATCGGGAGAGGACTAACATTTGTCAGGACACCAGGTACTTTACTTATACTCTCTCATTGTATCTTCAGAGCAAGCTGGTAAGGTCACAGTTCTTATGTTCAGATGGGGAAGCTGCAGCTCAGCGATTATAAGGGCTTTTGTCCAAGGCTAAAGGCAGCCCAGCTGGAATTTGAAACTGGCACTGTTGACTCCAAGGCCAGCTACTTCCAGGCCTAAGGTGAGAGGAATGAGGAGGTCTTGCTGCTGCTGCTGCTGCTAAGTCGCTTCAGTTGTGTCCGACTCTGTGCGACCCCATAGACGG
>NW_011478309.1:0-488 GCF_000754665.1 Bison bison bison | reverse complement strand
CAATTTGTGGGGTTTTTGGGTAACCTATAGGGAGCTTATAATATCAAGGGAAAGGCTGGAGAACTGGATTTGAAAAGAGATGTAAGCAAAAGCAGCTTTGGGGATTGGGAGGGGTTGGGAAGTTGTGGGAAGCAGGAATAGTTTGATCAGGATGCTGCTGCTGAAATGATTGAAGGCTGTTTCCTCTATTCTTATACTCCTGGCTCCAGATTCAAAGAGAGTCTCCAGTGACCAACCTTAGTACCATTCTTGCTCCTGGCTAGCCTGGGCTGGGGAGAGGAAGACTTGACTTCCATGGCAGGAGGCAGACACATGGATTTACTGTTCCATCAGCCTAACCCCTAATGAGGTAGGGACAATTCACATTAAAAAAAAAATAGGAGTCTAAGGAAGGAAGAGGAATGGATGCCAGAAAACCATAAACTAATGAATGGTCACTCCTTCCATGATGATAGAAAAAGAAAAGGAGGGTCCAGCCAGAGAGAAAG
>NW_011478308.1:13971-14492 GCF_000754665.1 Bison bison bison | reverse complement strand
AATACTGGGGAATTCAGATCTGACAGAGCACAAAGTGAAAGGCCAGACTTGTTCCAAGTCACAAAGCCAAAGCCAATATGTCAGAAACTCTTCAACTACCCAGTTTTTTCTCTCTTACTGTCTGGATCCCTGGCTTTAGGGAAAGTGAAAGTGAAAGTCACTCGGTTGGTCATGTCCAACTCTCTGCAATCCCATGGACTATACAGTCCATGGAATTCTCCAGGCCAGAATACTGGAGTGGGTAGCCTTTCCATTAACCAGGGGATCTTCCTGACTCAGGAATCGAACCAGGGTCTCCTGCACTGCAGGCAGATTCTTTACCAACTGAGCTATGAGAGATGCCCTGACTTTAGAAAAAACATGGAGCAATAGTAATCCTGTACCATCTCATGATTCCTATAGTCATCAGGCCTTCCGTTTGTCTGTTTCACTCATGCCTGCCTGGGAACTACCTGTTCCTCACTTACTCTGCCCACAAGGAGGCAAGAAGACAGGTTGAGTAGTACAATCTATAGTTTCTT
>NW_011478308.1:8967-10072 GCF_000754665.1 Bison bison bison | reverse complement strand
ACTCATTTTCACTATATTGATTCTTCCAATCCATGAACATGGTATATTTCTCCATCTATTAGTGTCCTCTTTAAAAAAAGATAATAATAGTACCTGTCTCATAGGGTTGTTATATGAAATAAATGAGTTAATAGGTGCAAAGTCCATAAAATGGTGAAAAGGAACTTAGTAGGTGCTATCTGTATTAGCTATTATTATTAATATTTGTTGAGTAAATAAAAGGATGGATAAATGAAGTCTCTAGCTTTTATGGACTTAACATCAATGATGTTATATATTAAATGGTGTAGACTAGCAGTGACTTGAATAACACTTAATCAATGAAAAACCTCCTTTGGCCCGAGGATTCCTCAAGACTGATTTACATTTCCAAAACTTAAGTAGTGACCTGTTGAGAAACAGGACTTCCAGTGAGGGGAAGGTGAAGGGGCTTATGTGTGTGTGTAAGTGTGTGTGTGCGTGTGTGTGTGTGTATGATTCCTGGAACAAAGGCCTAGAGCAGTTTAACTGTTGAAAAAATACTCTGTGAATACCTGTGGCTAGAGACCAAAAGTAATCTTCCCATATGCTCAAAAAGCAAGAGACTTCCTAGTTGCTCAATAGATATGCTGTTCACTCACAGAAGTCAGTAATTCTTTATAGAGCTATAATTTTTTTTCAGTTGGAGAATGAAGGATAGGTGCACATGTTCTCTATCTCCTTCATAATGGATTTCTAAATGACAATTTATATATCTGCCAGGGTGACAGTGTGGTTTAGTGGAAAGGCCATGGACTCTGGAACTGGGTTTGAATTTCAGAGCTATCACTTAATGTCACTTACTAGAGTGTTCTTGTGTTTTTTGATCCTCAGTTTTATCATCAATAAAATGACCAATTTTTACTGGGGAAATGAAACAGTGACAAATTTTATTTTCTTGGGTTCCAAAACCACTGCAGATGATGGTGACTGCAGCCATGAAATTGAAAGTCACTTGCTCCTTAGAAGAAAAGCTATGACGAACCTAGGCATCGTATTAAAAAGCAGAGACATTACTTTGCCAAAAAAGGTCTGTATAGTCAAAGCTATGGTTTTTCCAATAGTCATGTATGGATGTGAGAGTTGG
>NW_011478308.1:4710-5898 GCF_000754665.1 Bison bison bison | reverse complement strand
AAGATTATGAAATCAAGGCTTAGAGAGGTTAAATAACTTTCTCAAGGTGGCATAGCTAAACAAGTGGCAAAGTTGGAATGTGAAACAGGGCCTGTCTAACCCTTTAAGCCCGTGTTAATTCCATTTTTCTCCATAGTTTCAGAGAATGACTTAGATCACCCTTTTCAACTCCAACCAGCACCAAATACCTGAACTCTTCCTTGATTTCTTTCTCAATATCTGCCTCAATGACTAAAATAAAGCCCTTAAATGTAAGTAAAATTTCCACGATTATGAAGTAAGCTCTGATTTTGCAAGCTAGAAAGGGTGGGAAACTTGAGAAACAAAAGCAATGGAGAAAATTCAATACAAGTAGCTTTCCATTCCACCTAACATTTCCCGATCACTACTAGGAAAGTCAGCTTTCCTGCTGGCACTCTTGCTCCTCTGATTTGTCCTTCCATATAACTGGTGATGGGCTTCTTTGCACTTCCCTGGTGGCTCAGATGGTAAAGAACCCACTTGCAATGTGGGAGACCTCCCTGGGTTGGGAGATCCCCTGGAGGAAGGCATGGTAACTCACTGCAGTATTCTTACCTGGTGAATCCCCATGGACAGAGGAGCTTGTCAGGCTACAGTCCATGGGGTTGCAAAGAGTCAGACACGACTGAGAGACTAAGCACAGCATGACACGTAACTGGTGACATGATCATTTTCCTTACTAATAATGGTATTTTCCTAATTCTGAATTGGCACAAACAGTCTACAAAGGGATTTTGTGCTATGTTCAGTTGTAAAAAGGAAGTCTGGTGGATATATTCTGGTTACCAAAATTTTGGAATTTCTTGGACATTTTCACCATTTTGCTGGTGTCTTGGAAGATGATATCTGAAATCAGGGCTGTTCTAAAAAAACTGAGTCATTTGCTTCCTCTTGCCATATCCCAAATTGCAAATTATACCAGTATATCTTCCCACTCCTCACTTAGACCATTGATAAATCAGTGAATGGGAAAAGGATGAGGCTTTTAATTTATATTTATGTCAGCCTTTTATTTAGTTACTCATCCCCTTTAATAGTTGGCCCTGAGTCATTTGTGAGCCAGCCATATTCCACTATAGCCTCTATCTATAAAAGATTAGAATGAGAAAGCTTACTGAAGTCTCACACTCTATTCTCTTGCATAGATACCCTGTTAATAACACAAGC
>NW_011478308.1:0-875 GCF_000754665.1 Bison bison bison | reverse complement strand
GGCCACAGGACTGGAAAAAGTCAGTTTCATTCCAATCTCAAGAAAGGCAATGCCAAGAATGCTCAAACTACTGCACAATTGCACTCATCTCACACTCTAGTAAAGTAATGCTCAAAATTCTCCAAGCCAGACTTCAACAGTACATGAACTGTGAAATTCCAGATGTTCAAGTTGGTTTTAGAAAAGGCAAAGGAACCAGAGATAAAATTGACAATATCTGTTGGATCATCAAGAAAGCAGGAGAGTTCCAGTAAAACACCTATTTCTGCTTCATTGACTATGCCAAAGACTTTGACTGTGTGGATCACAATAAACTGAAAAATTCTGAAAGAGATGGGAATACCATACCACCTGACCTGCCTTCTGAGATATCTGTATGCAGGTCAGGATGCAACAACATGGAACAACGGACATGGAACAACAGACTGGTTCCAAATAGGGAAAGGAGTAAGTCAGGGCTATATATTGTCACCCAGCTTATTTAGCTTATATGCAGAGTACATCACGAGAAACACTTGGCTGGATGAACCACAAGCTGGAATCAAGATTGCCAGGAGAAATATCAATAACCTCAGATATGCAGATGACATCACCCTTGTGGCAGAAATTGAAGAACTAAAGAGCATCTTGATGAAAGTGAAAGAAGAGAGTGAAAATGTTGGCATAAGGCTCAACATTCTGAAAAGTAAGATTATGGCATCTGGTCCCATCACTTCATGGCAAATAGATGGGAAAACAGTGGAAATAGTGACAAACTTTGTATTTTGGGCTCCAAAACCACTGCAGATGGTGACTGCAGCTATGAAGTTAAAATTCGCTTCTTCCTTGGAAGAAAAGTTATGACCATCCTAGAGAACATATTAAAGAGCAGAGAC
>NW_011478307.1:55778-56975 GCF_000754665.1 Bison bison bison | reverse complement strand
GTGGGCGGAGCACTGGGGGCTCTCCGTTCTGGGGCCACCTCATCGGCACCCCTACTGGTGCCATCCTCACCTTGGCCAAGGGCACCCGCTGGGGTGGCCCGGTCTGGACCAGCCTGGCCTGCTCCACCCTCGTACTTGGCACTGGCAGCCCAGCAGCTCCGTGACCCCTGGAAGGGGAGCCGCTGCAGTGGTGACCCTGCCGTCGAACCGCCTCCTGGGCCACCCTGCTCTCCCGGGGAAGCCCCTGGGGTCGGAAGCAGGACTCCCACCCCCCGGCCCCGCTGACCCCCCTTCTCTGGGACCTGTGTGTCCCAAGGGCATCCCCCAGGGGTGGGCAAACACCTCAAGGGTTTCGGGGATGGGCACTAGAGGGGAGACAGGAACCCTAAAGCCAAGTCTGCAGCCAGGATGGGCTGTGGGAGGGATCCCCCCGCTTTCTGTGGGGCTGGCTGGGGTCGGGGAGAGGGACAACTTGGCACAGTGTGGGCATCCCGTTGGTCCCCCTGGCACCCTACAGGAGCCTCCTACCCAGAGCAGCACAGGTCCCCAAGGGCGCACAGGGGACTCCCTGGCCGCTGCCCATCCGCCCCAGCGTGTATGACGAGCACCCACGTTCCAGTGGAGAAAGCAGAGGCTAACCCACCACCCAGCTTAGCAGCCAAGCGAGGACCAGCCCATCCAGCGCTGCCGGCCTCCCTTTTTTTGTTCAAGCTGGAGGTCAAAGGGTCAAAAGACCAGCTTCAGGGGCTGGATGGGGGCAGGGGATGGAGCAGGGCAGCTTTCCCCTCTGTCCCCGCTAGGCCTGGCCTGGAACTCTTTACTGCCTGGGACCGCCTGTTGGGGTTGGAGCGAAGAGACCCCTCCAGTGGCAGGGAGCCCCCGCACCATCCTAGCATCCCAGCAGTGGCTTCCCCAGCCGCCCTCAGAGCATCTTCCAGGGGCTTCCGGGCCCCCTGGTCCAGGAAGGGGCTCCCGTCCAGCCACCTCGGGCCCCTTCTTTCTCCTCCTGGGCGCCAAGGGAGGCCTGAACCAGATGTCCTGGAGCTGCTGGCTTTGCCCGAAGGCCCCCTCCCCGTGTACCCACAGGACACCCACCCAGCACCCTGAGCTGTGCGGAGAAGCTTTCCATCTGGGGGTCTCAGGACCCCCCAGCAATGAACACAGCCAGGCTGAGGGTGTGTGCAGAGCTGAGTGGCC
>NW_011478307.1:50790-53068 GCF_000754665.1 Bison bison bison | reverse complement strand
CCCCCCCCGCCGTCCCCAAACTAAATCCAGCACCTCAGTTGCCCGCTGCAGCCTCTGCCTGCTTGGCCACCCAGCCCTCCCCTCGCAGGCCATCAACAGAGAATGGGGGGGGAGGCTCACAGGAAGGACCCTCGTGCAGCTCTAGGGCCGTGTGGTGTGGCGGGTGAGGGCCTGGACCGAGCGCCCAGCTGAACCCCAGTGTGGATACAGGGCTCAGCGATGCTCATGGTGATCCCTGTCTATGGGACTGACCGTCAGAGCCAGAGGAAACTGAGTCCCAGGGAGGGAGGCGACTGTACCCAGACTCTGCTACCTGCCCCCAGCACACACACAAGCTCAGCTCCTTCCTGTACCCTGTCCTTCGGGGGATCCTGGGGGGGTCTCAGATGGGGCTCCTGGAGCAGGGGAGCAGAGCGCTCCCCAGACTCTTGGCACACAGCGACGGCAGCCCTGCTCCAGTCCCCGTGGCTTGTCACTCACGGAGTTAATTCTGGGCTAGGCTTTCTCTCATTCCCAGAAATCGCTCTCTAGCCTCCCTGGCTCCCACCTGCTGCCAGGACAGGGATGTGATCGGCTCCACTGGCAGAAGGGGTGCTGCTCCAACCCCCCCACCATCCGGGGCCTGATGGAGCCACTGTCTTGGGCGCCCTGGAGGCGGTTTGCCCCGTGTGGTTCAGGCCCCAGCATAGGAGTGATCCTTCCCAAGGACAGGCCCCGGACCCACCCCAGGAGGACCTCCTGCCTTCCGGGCACCTATACCCCCAGGCTCCCAGGTCTGGCACTTGAGGTCCTTGAAGGCTGCCAGGGCCAAGCCAGCTGGGGTGGGTTTCAGGCCTGCCATGACACCCCATGTGCAGACCGAGGTTTGGGGTACAAGCCCTGCCCTGCTGTGGGAGGGCCCCAAGCCCAGCCAGGGGAGGGAGGGGTGGTCCCCCCTCAGCCCCCGCCTTCCCCGGTGAACCTGACCGAGCCCAGCAGGGCCCAGGTGGGTCTCTCCCCAGGCAAGGGCATCAGCTTCCATTTCCAGACCCCGATGTCCTGGCCCTTCTGTGGTCCGGGGGTGGACTGTATGTGGCTGGTGAGGGCCGGCCTCCTTGTCCAGGCGGGCTGGGGGTGAGGAGAGCTAGCACTGGCCGTGGGGGCTCCCCCGCCATGGTGAGAGGCCCCAACGAAGCAGCTGAGCCGGGCAGGCATCACGAGCCGAGGGGACCATCTCTCCCGTGGTGCTGGCTCGAGGGGGTCTGGCAGAGGGACTTACAGGGCTGTGCTCTGTGCTCCAGGCCACCCCGAGGAGGAGGCCGTTCCACCCGGAAACTCAGGCCATGTGGGGCTCCCAGGAGCTGCTTCCACTCTGGTTCCTGGTGCTGGCAGCGGGCGGCATGGAGCACGTCTACCGGCCTGGGTGAGCCGGGGCTTGGGGCCCTCAGCCCTCCCTGGGGGCAGCCCCCAGTGTCCAGGGAGCTGGCGTCTCCCTGCAGTCCCTGCTGAGGGTGCCGTCGGGGAATCCCCTGCCCAGGTGCCCGGCTCCCCTGGGCTCCAGGGTTGGAGGGTCCCAGCCCTGGGACACTGCTGACTTCCTGGCCCCGCCCCTCCCCGCCCCCGCAGACGCAGGGTGTGCGTCGTCGGGGCTCCCCAGGGCCCCGAGTCCGAGTCCTTCGTGCAGCGTGTGTACCAGCCCTTCCTCACCACCTGCGACGGCTACCGTGCCTGCAGCACCTACCGGTGAGCGCCCCCACCGCTGCCCGCCACACGCACGCCCTGGGGCTGGGAGGGCCCCGAGCAGTGAAAGGCCTTGCGGAGGCCGGGTCCGAGTGTGTGCTGGAGACGAGTCTCGTGTACCTGGGCGGCCCCGGACTCAGGAAGTGACTGCCGTAACCGTAACCGCAAGAACCAGCCACTCCAGGGCTGTCCGGCGCGTCGGCCCCCCAACCCTCATTTTAAAGGGGTCCCCCACCTTGTCTGCCCCCCTCCACTTTGGGGACACTCCCCCCCACACCCAGCATCGTTGGCTGCAAGATTTTACCCTCTTGGTTCCCTGAAACTTGCCTCTTCCTGGTCCTGCCCTCTGGGCTCCAGGGAGCACCCCCTTCCCTTGGCAGCCCCCCAACAGTTACAGATGGAGATCCTTCCCCTCCCCCAAGACCCAGCACGTCCCAGTCTGAGCCAGCATGGGCTGGGGGGTGGGCGGGGGGTAGAATCTCTCGTTCTTTGCTGCGGGGATGTAATGTGGTTGGGAAAGATTCTGTTTTCTGTGAAGTTCTTAAAGACCTCTGGTGGG
>NW_011478307.1:44943-49122 GCF_000754665.1 Bison bison bison | reverse complement strand
GGGGGGCAGGACTCGGCACGACAGCAGCTGGGGCTGGAACTTGGTACCAAGGGCTGGGCCCCACACCGGGAGACCCCCCTACATGGGACTGTGAGGCTGGCCCAGGGTGGGGGGCACGGGGTGGGGAGCCGGGCCTCCCTGACTCCGCAGCTGCCCTCCCCAGGAGCGGACAGTGAGGTCAAGGAGGAAGTACAGAGGCTCCAGTCGAGGGTGGACGTGCTGGAGCAGGTGAGGCCCGGGCTGGGATCCCCGGGGTCAGGGAGGCTCAGCCTGGGAGGGGCTCCGTGGGGGTGTCCTGGCGAGGCGGCTTCTAGGGTGCCCTTGGTGTGGGCACCCTGCCCAGCAGACGATGTCTGGGACCCCAGGACGTGGGGGCGGGGACCCCACCGAGAGCCAGAAGCTTGGTCCAGTCCATGCCTTGCCTTTGTCCCTACAGGGACAGTGCCCGGAGGCCTTCCCACAGGGTCCTTGACTTGAGACCCCCCAGAAGCCCCTGTCTCCCCTCCCCCAGCCCTTCTGACTAGGGCTCCCAGGCCTCGGGGACCCTTGGCCGAGCGGGCCTGTGTGGCGTCACCTGTGCCCACCAGCCTCCGCGGGCTCCCAGCGCAGCAGCCTCTCTGGTGGACACTGCTGGCCCCTTCAGCTAGACCTGGGTCTGCGGGTTGGCAGTGCCGTGCTTGCTGGCCACCTTATGGAATGGACAGGGCGAGGGCCTGGCCCAGGGTCACACAGGTCTCCCACCCGGCTCCCCGGGGCCTTGCCCACCCCACAGAAGCTGCAGCTCGTGCTGGCCCCACTGCACAGCCTGGCCTCCCGAGCCCTGGAGCACGGACTCCCTGACCCAGGCAGCCTCCTGGCCCACTCCCTCCAGCAGCTGGACCGCATTGACTCTCTGAGCGAGCAGATCTCGTTCCTGGAGGAGCAGCTGGGCTCCTGTGAGTGCTGTGGGCCCCATGACCCTCCCCCATCCCGCAACACACACAGCCTAGGACCCCTGCTCCCACCCAGAGGTCAGAGGGTGGAAAGCGGGGCTGCCATGGGCTGAGTGGGTGGGTCTGTCTGGCTGGAAGGTGCTAAGAAACGATGACCTCTGAACCCCCCCCACCCCCATCCACCCGCAGGTTCCTGCAAGAAGGAGGTGTGACAGTCCCACCTGCCCAGTCCCGGCAACTGAGAGGAGAGGCTCTCCTCACCCCGCCATGCCCCGCCCCGCCCCACCTCTGCTGACCACGGAGGCCCCAGAGCCCCCACCTGGGGCGGGGTGGAGTGAGGATCGTCCCGTGTGAATCCAGCCCCAGCCACCCAGCCCCCTGCACCCCGGCCAACTCTCGGGGCCTGTGGGCCCACGGCCAAGGACGGTACGAGGTGCCCTGCCCAGGGCCTGGGGCTGCGCCCCTCACTGGGCAACCCTGTCCTTTGTCAGAATAAAACGAGACTTGAGCTGCTGTGTCCACGAAGGCATCTGGGGAGCGTCCTGAAGCCGACGGGCCTCCCCCAGGCCGATAGCCAGGTGCTGGGAGAAAGGCAAGACAGCCTTGGGGCTGGCAGGGAGGCTGCCGGCCCCCCTCCCCGGCCTCCCTAGACAGGGTCTTGGTGCCCTCTCCAGTTTGTGGCTCAGCTGGTAAAGAATCTGCCTGCAACGTGGGAGATCGGGGTTCGATCCCTGGGCTGGGAAGATCCCCTGGAGAAGGGAACAGCTACGTGCTCCAGTGTCCTGGACTGGAGAACTCCCTAGTCTGTATAGTCCATGGGGTCGCAAAGAGTCCAACACGACTGAGCGACTTTCACTCCAATGGGGCTGGAGGGCGTGGTTTCAGTGAAGGTGACCAGCTGGTCCCACCCCCAGCCGGCAGCCAAAGAGCAAACCATTAGCTTCCTTGCGACGTGCCTGCCGGACCCCTGGGCGTGCCTGCCACCCCCAGTAGGAGAAAACATTCCAGGATGACCGTGGCCCCAACCCCGGCAGGAACACTGCCCAGGGTGACGGCTGGGGGTGCTCCACACTCGTCCGGGGGCGCTGGAAGTGAGGGCAGCTTGAGGATGGGAACCCGAGGCAGCCCTGCCCACCCTCTGAGTGAGCACGATTCAGCAGGCACTTCCAAGAGTTCGTTTATAAAAAACAGTGACGAGCACAGTACCCATTCAGCAGACTCGCTCCCCAGGGCCGGGGGAGCCGCAGACCCTGCTTTGTGGCTCCCTGAGGCCCAGCTGGCATGAGGCCACCTGGGGGCATGAGACCAGGCGTCCTGGCCCCCGAGCCCGCCTCTCCCTGAGGGCCTGATGCAGGCCTGGTCGGGAGGGTGGGGCCGGGCAGCTCGGCCCTGCTCTGTCAGCCCATGGGGGTCCAGACCCACTCCCACACCAGACCCCGGAGGCACAGGGGTGGGCGAGGCCCTGCCCTCAGAGCTTGGGGAGCTGACTCTCCCTTGCAGGGACATCGGGGGGCCTGGACCCAAGGCAGTGACAAGAGGGGCCCGCTTCCAGGGGGTTTCGGCTAGAGGGGACACAGTGGTGTCTGGTGGGTGGGGGGCGGCCCTCTGTCCATCGTCCATCCAGGTCCTGCCCTGCCCCAGGCCTCGATTACTGGGCCTCCTGGGCGTCGGGCCCCAAGGGGGCCCCGTTCTCCTGGGGGATCTTGGATATGTGGAAGAAGTGCGTCCTCATGGCCTGATGGCAGGTGTCCAGAAGCTTGGGGACGTCGGCGACAGTGAGGCCACGGGTGGGGATGGCATCCAGCACCTCCACCTGGATGGTTCCTGTGGGGGCAGGGTGGGGGCGTCAGCCGCCTGGGGGGCTCCTGCGGGGGGCCTCTCTCCCCCAATTTTGGCTGTCTGCCAGCCTCCCGAGGGCCTGGGCTGGACCGGGCTCTTCCAGACACCCCAGTCTCTGGCGGTTGGCTCTTAATTGAGAATCACTGATGCAGGCATTCACATGCTCTCAGGAACGTTCAGAGGGGCGTGGACGAGTGCGTGCCCCCTTGTGAGGACCGCTTAGGCTCCAGGATGTTCCCTCCCCCAGGAGGCTGTGGGGCAGCCCTGGATTGCAGGCGGCCTCGGGGACCCAGGTGTGCGGCAGGCAGCTTCTCCCTTGGACCCCACTTCCCACCTGGGTGCCAGGCACCCTCGTGTGGGGGTCTGGAGAGAAGGGTGGAGGGAGGTCCTAAGCTCCGTGGCAGAGGGCATGGGGGGCGTCCCCGGGAGGCCGCTGCCTGAGAGTCAGGGCTGGATGCACTGGTTCAGAGCCCACCCTGGGCAGAGGAAGTGTGACCCTCAAGGCCCCCTGAGCTGTGGGCAAGGCCCGGCCCGTGTGTGAGAAGCTGGGCCTCCACCCACCCCTGGGAGCCCTGATCTTGGGGCTCAAGGCAGGGCCTCCTTCCTTCTTCCCCCAGTCACTGAGGGGCACGGCCTGGAGTGGCCCCCCAGAAGCGGGGTCCGGGTGTCACTGGGACTGAGATCGGGTGGGCGGGCCCCCGTGTGGCAGGTGGGGGTTTGGGGGGGGCGGGGGGCTACCTGAAGTGAAGAGCTTCGTCTTACAGCTGTAGAAGGAGGAAAAGCTGGAGTAAACCACAGGGATGATGGGTACCTGGGGACAGCAGACGTGGCAGCCTGAGGACGGAACCCAGCCCAACCGTGGAGCCTGATCCCCAGGGACAAGCTTGCGGACAGACCCTGCCTGCCCCCACGACCCCTGTGGCCACCAGGCAGGCATACCACCCTGCCTCAGGGTGCTTCCATGCGCTGCCCCGGGACACCCTTCGTGCCTGGGTGCCTCAGGGTGCTTCCATGCGCTGCCCTGGGACACCCTTCGTGCCCTGGGTGGCCCCGAGTCCATAAACGCATCCTGCACATCCTTACCCAAGTATCCCCTCCTCCAGGAAGACTTCCTGGGTTGGCACACATCCATTGGATTCACATTCCGCACCCCGCAAGGGTCCCAAGATGACCCAGGACCCTGTCCAGTTTAGCCAGAGGAGATAACTGAGGTCTTTCTGCCCATCTCTTCCTTCCCAGCCTCTCCCCCAACCCCAGGGGGCAGCTCCAGCCAGGGGAGGGGGCAGGGCCTGCGGGTTTTCCCGGAAGACACCAGGGTCAAGTCCAATGGTGACTTCAACAGTGGTGGTTCCAGTGTCAGAAATGGCACCTGGAGTAATCATTAACCCTGGGGTGGGGGAAACTGACA
>NW_011478307.1:43901-44611 GCF_000754665.1 Bison bison bison | reverse complement strand
CCCTCCAGCTCCCCCACTCCCCACCCCCGGCGCTGGCTGGGAGCTTCTGGAAGGAAGGCTCTCCCAGCCTTGCTCGGGGCCACCAGGGGGTGCTCGAGGCCACCTCTCACAGGTGAAGCCCAGGAGACAGCAGAGCCCTGCCCAGCTGGCAGCCTGACTCTGACCAGGCAGGAAGGAAGGCTCCCCAAACCCCGAGGGTTTTCACCTGCGCTCAGCCCCCAGCACAGGACAGGCACCCGAACCCACCCCGACCCCACCCCACGGAGGGACGTGCCCCAAGCCTCTCCTGCCATCCCCCCGAGATCCCCGGGACCCCGGAAGTCAAGGACAGAGCAGCACGAGGTCCATGCCGGGCTTTCTGCTCACTCTGTCCTGGCCCCCGTGAGCCCTGGTGCACCCCCCACCGCCCAGCCACTGCTCAGTCCCGAACCTGCCTTGGCGAGGGGTGCGGGGGAACTGAACACGACCTTGGCAGAGCCCTCCTGACAGTCCAGGCAGCGGGCCTTCTTTACGCCAACCCCAGCCCCCCTCGCCCGGTCAGAGGGAAAGTGGGGTGCTGAAGCTCTGTGGGCAGGTACGGAAGTGATGAGCGTCATTCCAGCTGGTCCTGGGCTGACCAGACCCCAGCCTTCACGCTCAGGGGCCCCAGGGACTGCCCTCCACGGCAGCTCACAGACAGGTGCTGCCTGTCCAGAGGCAGGTGGTCCCCG
>NW_011478307.1:35561-43577 GCF_000754665.1 Bison bison bison | reverse complement strand
ACTCACCCTCGGGGCCGACTTGACACCACAACTGGGCCTGAGTGTCCCCAGCGCCGGGCGCCCCAGCCCCGGGCACTCACCTTCTCCCTGACCATGCGCTCGCCCACATCGGTCATCACGCTCATGGCCGTCTGGGAGTGCTGCCGGTTGATGAAGAGGACGCCCCCCAGGTACATGATCAGGCCCACGGGCCCCAGGAAGAGCAGCTCTCGCTTGGCGATCTGCACGCAGCGGTCGGGGAGGACCTCCATGAGGCCTGTGGGCGCCAGATGCCAGGTAGGGACAGGAGGAGACAGCGCAGCTCAGGGGCCACTCCCCAGGGAGAAGCGGGCCAGCCCCAGGCCTCGGGTACCACTGGCCCCTGGGCACCGTCTGGCCTCTGGCCTCAGCTTCCTAGCAGTGGGGGCACTGCAGCAGGGCCCGGGGCCCCACACAGGCTGCCCAGTCCTGTTACCCGCCGGAGGGAGGCGCGGGTCCCTCCCTCCAGTGTCAAACCCCCGCCTGCCAGCTCAGCTGGGTCTAGCCTCCACCAAGTAGGACAGCAGCCTCCCCCTACCCCCAGGCAACTGGGGAGGGTCAGTCCTCCCCCAGACCCCACTGAGGCCCAGCCTTACCCATCATGTCCAGGATGCTCTGGTGGTTGGAGATGATGACGCAGGGCCGGTCCTCGTCCAGCGTCTCACGGCCTTTGACCTCAAAGCGGAGGCCATATGCGTACTTGAAGGACCGGACGAACCAACTGATGATCCTGCGGGGGAGACGGGCCCAGTGAGCAGAGGGCCACTGCCCCGGCGTGACGTGGGCTCTGCGCGCACAGCCCGGAGACCCCCAGCCCACCCTGGCAGGCTGGCCACTGACCCTGAGCCCGCCTTCCCCTCCGAGCGCCTTCAGGTCTTGTCCCCCAGCAGGATGGCGAGTGCCCCCCGCCCCTCGCCTCCCCAGCCGGTGACATGAAGGTCACACGGAAGCAAGGCCTCGGGGACCCTGACGCCTGGCTGTGGGAAGGACGCCCCCTTCCACGTCCAGGTACCCGGATCTGCACCTGTCATCCAGCCTCCAGTCCCCGAGTCCTGCTTGTCACCCCAGGCCGGGGGCCCAGCTGAACGGCGGGGATGGAGGCTGAGAAACCCCTAGGCTGGGTGAACTCTGCTGTCAGCCGCATCAGAGACAGAAGGACCCAACGTGGAGAGGCCGCCCACAGAGGAGGCCGGGGCAGGGGGCCCCCCACGGGAAGTGACCGTCCCTCAAGGCAGAGCCACACCCAAGGGAGGGAAGCGTGGGTACCAAGCGGAAACCTTGGCGAGGAGCTGCGGGCTGCTTCCTGGTTTGGAAGAACCGCTGCTGGGGAGACCGGCCCGGCGGGCACCATGGCTTTCACGCCTCCTTGTCCTACAAAGCAGCAGCCTGCCCGTTTCACACACACACACACACATACTCAAGGTCACACCAGGATGCCAGTGGAGCTAGGATGTGCGTGGGCCCTGCTCCTGGCAGGAGGCTGCCCTGGGCACTTGTGACCTGGAGGGGCCTATCCCCGCAGGAGGTGACGGGTGAGGGAGACCACGCGTGCCCCTGTCTTTGGGTAGCTGGCTGGCAGGGAGAAGGTTGACACCGCACACACTTGGCACAGGACAGGTGCCAGTCAGGGGTCCGTGCACACGGGGCGATGGAGCCCACGGCTTGAGGTCACTCCTCTGCCACTCCTGCAGGCCCCCTGGGTCCTTCCCACCCATGGGTGGGGGCGGGGCTGAAGGTGAGCTCCCGGTGACCCAAGAGCTTTCCACTTTCCGCACAAGATTCGTGCACGCACACACACACACACACACACACACACTCAGCCGCCAGGGAGCTCCTCACAGTCCTGACCGGGAGGGAGGCCTTTTCCACTCCAGGCAGAAGGGCCTGGGCCCAGACCCGGTTCTCAATAGAGCAGAGGCTCAGAGCAGGTCCTTGGCCCGAAGGCAGACTCGTGTCTTTAAAACTGTGGGTAAGATGCACGCAGCACATTTACCCTCTGAACTGGTTTCAAATACACAGTTCAAGTGCGGTCACATTGTTGAGCAACTGCCCCCACCGTCTGTCCCCAGGACTCTTATCTTCTCAAGTTGACGGACACGCTGTTCCCGTTACACACACACACCCTGCCCCGGGCCCCAGCATCTTTCTGTCTCTGTGGATAAGACTCCTCTGAGCCTCACACGAGTAGATCCTATCGGCTCTGCCTCTCTGTCCCAAAGGCAGGCTCGCATCTGGCCCACACAGCCTCTCTCCCCTCCTCCTCCCACGGCACAGGTTGGAGAGAGGGGCTCCGCGAGGGAGGCAGCTGAGCCCCGGCTGCTCTCACAGTCGGGCCAGCCGGCCTTGCTGGACCTGGAAGCCGGGCCATCCTCCTTAGCGCTAAGCCTCTGCCAGCTCAAGCCAGACCTGTCCCTTTGTTCCCATCCGGCTCAGAGGTGCCCCTGGCCGGACACTCTTGGGAGACCTCGCCTGGCTACCTCAGCTGGGAAGCCTCAGGCTTCTCGACTGCCAAGAGATGGCTTCTCGGGTCGTTGTGAGGATTGACCGACCCAAGGAGGGGGGCGCAAGCAGGCCATTCACCAACAGGAAAAACGTGCATCGTCCAACAACACAGAGGCACGCAGTCTCACTAGCCATCAAAGGAAATGCGGATTGAAACGAGAAGCCCTGTCCTCTTCCTTCGGATCGGCAGAGGATAGCCGGATAACGGGAGGTGTCGGCCGGTGTCGGGAAACGGCCTGAGGCTGCTGGCAGAGGTGGGAGATCGCAGAGGTTTCTGGAGGAGGGCAGGTTGGCAGGACCTAGAAGAGCCCTTAAGAAGCCTAGTCCCTGAGATTTGCAATCCTCTTCTTGCAATTGATCCTAAAGCTGCCGACGCACAGGCGCGGTCGGGATTAGGGAAAGAACACCTCAGCGTCCCCGTGGGGACAGCCCAGATAGACAGGGCTGCGGCAGAGGAAAGAGCAAAGATCCCTACTTATTCGCTGTCAGGTCGGTTCCTGGGACTTCTAATGCAAACCTGTCATTTGCATTTCCCTGCCAAGCTCACAGGCAAAGTCCCAGACCACATCTGGAGAGGACAGTGGGTCACTCTCTGGGGGTGTCTGCTGGCTCCGTTTTTCTTCTCAAACAGTTGTGATGAAGGACCTCCCTGGTGGTCCAGTGGTTAAGAGTCTGCCCTTCCAATGCAGGGAGACCCGGGTTTGATCCCTGCTTTATTCCCTGATTGGGGAACTAAGATCCTCCATGCTGCCTGACTCAGCCAAAAGGAGACAAACTGTTGTGAAATATACATAACATAAAATCTATCATTTTAAACCATTTACAAGTGTATAATGCAGCTGTCCCAAACGTCTGTCTCCAGAACTTCTCTGTATTTTCTTTTTGTATCTAATTGACAGGATCAGTATTTGGGGGTGGGGGATGATGAAAGATACTGTATATACCGTGATCACAGTATCCTGTGATACTCAGCCTAGCAGGGGCCTCTCCCACCCCAGTTGAGGCAGACCTCCCAAGGACCAAACGGTTCCAGGAGGGACCGACAGGTCCAAGGAGCAACTCGCTACATTTTACAAATAACTGCACTCAAAACCAAAAGACACCGCCACTGACATAAGTACAGGAAGCTGCAAAAGAAAGGGGCATCCCGGGAGCAGACAGAAGCAAGAGATGCTCCTCACAGGGAGGGTCCATCAGTCACTCCCTGCAGGGGGGCGGGCACGGGGTCTCGCTCTTCCTTCTCCTTCTGTCCCCTCTTGTCAAGGTTTTCAGTCAAAGTGGTGGGGACGTCGTATCATCTTCACAGTGCTTCCTCCAAGAGCAGGGAGGCCGCCCAAGCTGTGCAGAGGCTCCAGGGCCCTGGGCAGGGAGAGCTGGTCTGTCCTGGCCTGGAATGCAGCACGCACATAACCACAGGGACAGACGCCCCACACCCACGCCCGGGAGCAGGCGCTCCACGCTACCTGCCAAGCCTGCTTGGGGACAGACGCCAACTGTCCAGTTTCGCTCAGACAGTAACCCCACAAGGTCATATACTCCTGCACCAGGGAAGTGGAGGCTCAGCAAAGCTGAGCGACTTGCCCAGAGTCACACAGCGGGGAAGCCGGGATGGGCTGGAGCCTGCCCCTAAACTCCAGGGTTGTCAGGTGAGGTGTTCTAGCTCCTCTGCAGGCCTCCCCTCACCCCCTGAAGGGGCTCTCTGGCCCCCACACCACCCCCAGCAGGAGGGGCTCTGCCCTTCTCTCCCAGCAGGAAGCTCCGGGCAGCCGCTGTCCCCAGGCAGCCAGGCCTGCCCAGCCCAGGCCTCTTCGGAGCCCAGCTGACTCCAGTGCCCCTACTCACAGGAAGCAGGGCCCCAGCTTCAGGGCAGGAGTCACAGGTGTGCCAGGGATGTTCGCACCCCAGCTCCAGTCCTGCCTTCCCAGGGAGGCGGAGCCAAGGCTGCCTGAAGCCA
The DNA here is from genome assembly GCF_000754665.1 of Bison bison bison. Lineage (NCBI taxonomy): Eukaryota > Metazoa > Chordata > Mammalia > Artiodactyla > Bovidae > Bison > Bison bison. The sequence goes on along the minus strand of NW_011478307.1, from coordinate 39,103 downwards.
GGTGGCCCAGCCTTCAGAAGCACTGCAGGCAGCTGCCAGGTGGGTGACTGGTGCCAGAGTCCCCGCAAGGCAAGGGGGCCCGCCCCACTTTCCAAGAGCCCAGGGGGGCAGTGATCTTAAACAGAGGCGCCATCCTCACCCCTCGTGGGTCTTTCTCAGGAGCCCTCCATTTAACCCTGATCGGGGCCGCTGGCCTCGAAGGGAGTGCCATAAACGTGAGGATTCTCGGGGGCCTGGGGCCGAAGCCCTGGCAGCCAGCCTCCGTGGACCAGCCGTGCTCATCTGTGGACACCCGGACCCCGCCCCAGCTCTGGGTCAGACAGGCCCTGACGCTCCTCTCACAGCTGTGACCTTGGGCAACGGACTTGACCTCACTACGCTTTCTTGTTTCCACTTGTGAGACTGGAAGGTCGTGGAGGGGTCGAGCTAGATGAGGCTGGACGCCTGAGACACCTGCCAGGCCGGGGGGCCCTCCACAGACAGCGGCTGTGTTGGCGACAACACAGGAGGAAAAGATTCCAAAGTAAATGGAAGAAGCCCCTCCCCCAGCCGGTACCTGCTCCTGGCCACTGGAAGGTGGTTCAAGGTCAGGTCTCAGCTACCTGCTGACCTTTGCGCTCAGCCCCGACACAGGCTAGACAGCTCTAGGAAGACCCAGTAGCTAATTCAGCCAAGCCGTGCCAAGTCCTCAGCCAGACCCCGTGGGCTTTGCCTTATAACGTGGCGAGGGTGGAGGGGGGTGGTTGGTGGCACTCACTCTGGGAAGGCCGTGCCAGGAGGGCAGGCACATAGAGCCATCGGTCTGCTCAGGGGACAGGAGGCCCCAGCAAGGCCGCCTGGTAGGCAGCGGCCTTTCCCAAGCGTCAGATGAGCCGGAACACTGGGTGGGCAGGAGCTGGGGGTGCTGGCCTCTGCAGGTGCCCAGAGGTGCTAACGGGGGCTCAGAAGTGGGGTGGAAGGAGGTGGGGCCGTGAGCAGTGTCCAGATCTCAGGACCTCTGCTCCCGGGCCTGCAGGAGTCCACCCAGGGGGAGGACTGCCCCCACCAGCCCACCCCAAGACCAGGGCCCCAGGCCCTGGCTGCAGTGATGCCCATCCTCAACGTTCCAAGTGGGTGGGGGCTCCACCGACCCAGCACCTCACTCTCCTGCCCCCAGCCCTGCAGCCTAGCTGCGGTCCCAGGCTGCCCGTCCTGGTCACCTGAACGTGTGAGAAAGGAAACTCTCTGCGTTAAGGTGCTGTTATCTGGTTTCCTGATTCTACCGCCAAAGCCAGTTCTAACACACAGGATTATCCTGGGCCTCGCTCTCTTCACTGTCCAGCAGGTGTGATAAGGGCACCTGCCCCCAGGACGAGGACCCAGCCTCGCCTGGCGCGCAGGCCCCCGCCAGTCTGGGAGGGGGTCCCTGGCCTCAGCCCCAGCATGCTCACAACAGTGCCTGCCTCTGGCCCTCCGCTCCCAGCGCTGCCAAGCACGCTCAAAACTCACAACTCAATGGCAAAGGCCTCCTTGGCTGCCCCATCACAGAGACGGGCTGCTGGTTACAGGGAGATGGGAAAGCGAGGCGGTGGGTGGAGCTGGGCTGTCCCTCTTGGAACTTAGGACTTCCCCTGAGCCTGGTCTCCAGCTCCAAAGCAGCCACGGTGCTGCCCCCAGCCCCGATGCTGGGTGAGACAGAGGAAAAGACCCACCTTGAAGTCATCCTTGGGCTCTGCAGCCCAGGTCTGCTGCGTCCTAGTTCTGGGACCTGCCAGTTGCCCTCCCCGCCCCAACCCCCGGAGACATGAGTTTCAAGCTGCTTCTCTGAGGGCTCATCCATAAAATGGGACTAGGAACAACACCTTTCCCTAAGGATGAAGCATCCGCCAGCGCATGGGGTGCAAGACAGAACTGATGGGCAGAGTCCTTTCCCGAGGTCAGGGTGAGACTGGAGAGGGGGGCAGCCAGGCACCCACAGTCCAACCCAGGAGGGGCCTGAAATGAGGGAGCCTGTCCACACAGCCCCCCAACCTCACCTGTCCTCGTGGGCCTGTCCCTGGAGGGGCACAGCGCCTAGAGGGACACAGCGCCTCCACGACCTCTGCATTCCTCAGCCCTCCTCGGCCGCATCCCTTGGGGAACTCGTGTTCACAAGGGACCCTCCTCTCTGCCATCACTGGGGAGCCATGGGTGTCATCACTATGACCCACCCTTTGGGACCTGGGGCTGCAGGGGAAGGGGGCTGTGGGTTCCCAGACCCCTAGGCCTGCCTCTCTCTGGGGAGGACTCAGCACCTCCGTCATGTCCTGGGTTGGCTTGTGCAGAGCCTGAGTCGGGGGCTGCCCCGGGGAGGGGAGCTCCCTCCTGAGCTGAGGAGGACGTCTCAGCAGGCCCGAATCTCGTGCGAGACTGGGGGCCGAGCTGGGCTCTGGGCTCGGGGAACAAGCCCGAGGCAGCAGAGGCCACGGGGCTGGCCAGGCCTGGGCTGCCAAGTGCTGGTCAGGCCGGCCTGCCAGTTCTACCACCTGGTCAGAAAGGGTGGCCGTGACTTCCAGCCTGACCCTGGGGAAGCAGCTTTCAAGCCCAGGCCTGGAAGAGCGAGTTGGACCTTTTAAAGACAAGGCTACCTGACCACACAGAGCCAGGGAGAGAGAGGGTGACCACTGGGAACGCCTGCTGAAAGCCTGCTCCAGGACTCGCTTCCCACCCGCACGCAGCACAAGCCAGGCTCAGGGCCCCCTCCTGCCTCAGAAACAGACGTGCCACCCTCGGGCCTGGCTGTGGGAGGGCAGCTGCCCCTCCGAGGAGCCCACCAGCCCTTGTTGCCGGAAACCACCCCCTGCCCCGCTCCTGGCTGGCCCCCAGCAGGTGTGGAACGGACACGGGCTGTGAGCCCACTGTCTGCAGGGGGTCCCAGGGCCTCAAACTCAGGCCAGCATCCCTGCCGGCAGGGCCCAGCCCTGAGGAACCCCCTATTTCTGGACACAGGCCCTCCCCATCCCAGAGAGCTGACTGCTTGGGAAGACAGCTGGAAAGGCAACAAGTGGGCCACCCCTGTGATCTCTGCTCCCTGGGTTGCTGCCCTGGGCCACGTGGGGCGGGGGAGGGCAGGGGAGGCACTGGAGACCCATGGCCCACCCACCAGTCTTCCCCACTCTTAGTCCTCCCGCCCATTCCTGGAGCAGCGGGAGCCACAAATCCCTGAAAACAGCCGGGGAGAACTGTGCAGAGCAGGCCAGTCTGGCAGCGTCAGCCCATCGGATGGACAAGGCCGGGAAGGGCAGAAAGCCAGGACCCCTCACCCCCTGCCCTGTGAGCGCTGGGGTAGTGGGGGCCTCAGGGACCACAGTATTCCCACCCCAGGCCACGGCCAAAAGGCCATCATTGCCAAAGCCACAGGGTGGCATGTTAGCAATGGCCCCTCCCCATCGGAATCTGGGGAAAGGGCCAAGGAGCCCCTCTCGGGCCACCATGCCCTCCCCAGCCCCTGCCCCTGCCCGGGAGAGATCGCCATCTCTTCCTGTCAGCCCAGCCTGACCCCTACCGCAGCAAGCTCCCCAAAG
>NW_011478307.1:35238-35461 GCF_000754665.1 Bison bison bison | reverse complement strand
TCCCCAACCCCGGGGATGGGAGGGGGGACACCCCAGCCACCACCGTGTTCTTTCCCCTGGCTTAAAGCTTGGACCCCAAGGGCCAGCAGTCCCCGCCCAACCTCCGCGGGCTGGAGCCACCACACCTTCCTAAGCGGAAGGAAGAGGCTGAGCACAGGTGCGCTCATCGCCCGACAGGTGGGCGGGCGGGATGGCGGGGGGGAGACTGAGACCCCGGGCGCGG
>NW_011478307.1:27536-34262 GCF_000754665.1 Bison bison bison | reverse complement strand
GGTGACCAGGGCCGTGGCTCCCCGCAGACCCCCATAGCCGGACCGGACCCCACCCCCCTTCGCAACCGCCGGCACCGCCCCTGAGCCCAGACCGCGAAGGCGCGTGCCAGGCTGGTCACCGCACAAAGGGGCCCTTGAGCGGCGCCCGGTGACCTAACCGGTAGCCTGCCCCTTCGGGTCCCCTCGGGGGAGGGGTGGTCTGAAGACGCGCTGGGTAGGCAGGAGGCCAGTTTCTGGGCGGGGCCTGGGTGCCGGACAGTGGGTGCCAGGGCCAGCAGGTTATCTCCTGCTCCAGGTGTCAGGCCTGCCCAGGGATCAGGCGACTGAGTTCAACTCAAGCGCGTGGGCCAGCCTGGCCGGGCAATGGTGTGGCCAGCCTCTGGCTTGTGGGGAGGAGCTCCAGGTCATCCCTGGGGGGGACCGTCAACAGATCTCAGAGCAGATCCAGGTTGTAACACCAAGTTTCCATTGTACACAAGTGCCCTCCACTTGCGGCCCCTCCACTTGGGCTCCTCCACTTGTGGCCCCTCCACTTGGGCCCCCCCACTCGCGGCCCCCCCACTTGCAGGCCCCCACTCGCGGCCCTCCACTCGCGGCCCCCCAACTTGTGCCCCGGGCCTGGGTTTGCTGCCATTGACCAGTGGCCCCACACGTGGTGCCTGGAGGCCTTCAAAAGGTTGTTGTCAGCCTCTGCCCTATTTCAGATGCTGGGGCGTCTATTGCTGAAATGCTTCGCTGAAGTCCCCAAAATGCTATTTTGGGTGACAAGTACAAAATCACCCATCACAGGGTGACTGGGGGGCGTCAGGCCAGAGGGACGAGGGCTTCCCTGCGGAGAGAGGAGCCTGGGCACAGGCGTTCTCACTCTTCACGAGGGGCGCGTCCCTTCCCCTGGGCTACACCCATGCGTGTTTCACAGCAAAGCCTGTGGCCCAAACCCCTCCACACAGGGAAGCCCCGCAGGCTGAAGTCCATGGGGCTGCAAGAGTCGGACACAACTGAGCGACCGAGCAACCGAACCAAAGTAAACACCTCCAGCCATCTGCATCAAGCCCACGAGCGTCTCTCCTTCCGACCTTGGAGGAGGCCCGAGAGTGCTCCCCCGCCTTGGGGAGGAGGGGTGAGCGCTGGCACCACTGGGCCCGGGCTGGCCATGGGGCTGACAGACTCGGAAGAGGAGGTTTCGGGGGGTCAGGTGGGCCCGGGACCGCCAGCGGTGTCGCGGGGTCCCTGGTTTCTCAGCTGGAGGCCCCAGGGGGCTCTTGCTGAGGCGTGAATCCTGTCCTCAGAACCCCCGCCGCAGACAGCGCTGCTTTGCCTGAGGTCCTGTAGCTGCCAGCCGCCAGCACTGCCACGGTGGCACCGCCCACCCCTCAGATGCCTTCCCTGCCTCACTCTTCCCAGCATTTCCCATGACTCAGTCACGCATTTATGGGTTCCTGTGTTCGCCGCCCCTCTCCTCCGCCTCCCCGGGGGCTCCACTGACGCCCGAGAGAACGGGGCCTGGCCACGAGCAGCCTCCAGGACCAGCGCTCCCCCACTTGATAGAGGTGATGGGCAGAGGCCGGCCCGGGCCCTGTACCCCCGCCCGCTGCCCCTGGCCCGCTGCCCTGTCCGGCTCCCAGGCGTGGTGGTCCCGGACGTCACTGTTCTGTCTTCAGACAGACAGAGGGGCTGTGGCTCAATTTTCACCTCCTTCCCCAGCTCCTTCCTCCTCTGGGGAAATGTGGAAATAAAGTGTCCTTTTGCCTCTGATTGGGAATGGGGGAAAGGGGAGGCCTCAGACGCTGCTGGGTCTGAGACACATATTCAGTATTCTCCTGGGAAAGGAACGCTTTTTGTTTCTAGAAGGTGAGTCACCAGAGGATCCTCTGGGTTGGTGGAGACCCTGAGACAAGGGGTTTTCCTCTAAAATTAGCATGCCCCCCTCAGGGAGCACTAGCATGCGGGGCAGGGGGGTGCCAGCCTCTCAGGGTGCTCCACATCCCCGCAAGCACCCAGGGAAGGCGCCCGCCCCGCCACCCCTGGCCGGGTGACAGCTGAGGCCTCCTGGGCGTCTGCCGGGGCCCAGCCAAGCAGCACATAACACCAGGTGACCATCTGGCCTGAACCCACCCTGCCACAGGAGTCGGCAGGGCGCGGGGGCGGCACTGGGCCTGTCGACCCACCTGCTCTTCCAGTCCGGGCCTCAGGGGTGGGGCCCTGAGGTCCCTGAGTTGGCCTTGGCTCTGGTGGGGCCTCCAGAGGGAAGGGCTGGGCCTCTGCATTTCTGAAGGCCGATATCACCCCTCCTGGCCAAGCGACATCTTTGAGCTCTGAACAGATGGCTAAGCTCCAAGCTCCCCGAGCCTCAGTTTCTTCCTCTGGGCCCTTCTCCAGGCCTCTCCCAACTCTGCCTCTGGCACCAGGAGGTGGATTCCTCTCCCTTCAAACCTGCCCAGGAAAAAAAAGCCAGGATGCAGAAGCCAGGAGGGGACAAAGGCTCAGAGTCACACGAGATCAGGGACAGCGTGGACCGGGGGCAGTGCACCCAGTCGGGGGCACCGGGAGGAGCCCACCTTCCACTCTCCGGGGGAGCGTCTCCGGGGGGCTGGCCCTCCTAGGGAGAAGCTCTTTGGGAGGAAGGTAGGCGGGGAGGGCACAGCCCAGCCTGCGGAAGGAGGTGCCTGCTGGAGGGGAGGGTGCCCGGGCGAGCCTGCCAGGGCCTGTGTGTGTGGAGCCCTCTCGGTGGGTGTGCCACCCCCACTCCCCCACTGGTAAATAAAGCAGCCTGTGAGTCTTTAATGGGCTCGCACTTAAAAATAGATGAGACCAGGCCTCTGGGCCCGATTCCCAGGTCTCTGCCATGCTGGGCGGTGCTGGGCCCACAGGCTCCCCAGGGAGGGGGTGAGGACAGTACCACAGGCTGGGGCTCCACCGGGGTGCTCCAGGGCCCAGGGAGCCAGGCACGTGTGGCCCGTGCCCAGGGGCCAGCAGAGAGCCTCCACCTGGCTGTGGTGTCCTAGCTCCTGCGTCACAAGCCTGGGGGGTGGGGGGCTGGGAGGGTGAGCAGCAGCCTCCTCCCAGAAGGACTCTGGGCTGGGGGACAGGGTCTGAGGGGCTGTCCAGGGGCAGTGACCGGAGTCCAGGAGATGTCTCTGAACAGAGGAGGGGAGGCAAGAACCCCGGGAGCTGCCAGGGCTGGAAGCCCCCCAGGGGTGAGGCCCTTTCTGCAGCGGCCCCTCCCATCGTTGGAGAGCCGAGGGCTGTGAACCCCTCCCTGCCCCCGGCCAGCTCTCCATGAAGGTGGCGGCCCCCATGCTCGGCTTTTCATGGCCACGACACTCACGTCTGAGTTCCAGGCTCAGGTGGGAGCGGGGACCTTGGCATGAGAGGGACTGAAGGCAGAAAGCATCAAGGAGGGGCTGCCCCAAGGATCGAGGCAGCCTCCCTGCCCCTGACATCAGCTAGTACCCAGGTCTCTGCTGGGTACACACCAGAGATGGCCTCCCCCCATCCTCCACGGGACAGACGGGAGCCCAGAAGGGCAAGAGGGCACCTGGGGGCCCCTGGCCAGCAAGATGGAGCAGGAGACGGGTTCTGGTGCCAGGGTCAGCCCTGGGGATGACTGCAGACCAGCCACGCCTCTGGGCCTCGCTGCGCTCAGCCGGGGTAGGGCCCAGTGAAGGCCTGGGGCACTGGACATAAAGGGATGGCGTGAGGTGCCAGGCCCGTCCTTGGGCAGCCGCCCTCGGCCACCTCACCCATGACCCAGCTGGCGTCCAGACTCTGTCAGCTGCCCCAGCGCTGCCCAGGCCAGCCTGGGGGACTGGAGAGGGCTGGAGGCCCAGCGGGCTTCCTGCTGCCTGACGCCGCTCAGTCCTGGCCTCCGCCACTGACCAGGGGGCTGCCTCTCGGCCGTGGGGCCTCGGTGGCACCTGGCGGCTCTTGCCCCACCTCGCCGCGGAGAAGGCGGCGGTCACGAGCCCCTAGAGAAGCCCTCCCCGCCACGGGGTGGGGGTGTCCCCTCCACTGTGAAGGCTGGGGCTGGGGAGAGAGGGAGGGACTAGGCCTCCTCCACCCTCCCCTGCATGTGTCAGACTGAAATCCTAAATCGGCCTGCTCCCCGGACTCCTAGCCACCCTGACCTGACCTGAGCCAGGCCAAGCAGTCCCTTCTGCCTCATTTCCTCTCCGACCCAGAGCCACACTGCATGACCCAGGGCTGCCTGCAGCGGGGCCTGCAGGGAAGCCCCCGCCCTCCCCCAGCTAGGCCAGGCCCAGCCCGGGCCGTGGGTGCTGTGCTGACCATGTCCCGGGGTCCTGCCAGGCCCTGGGGCCCCGAGGGCAGGGCGGAGGCTGGCACTTCCTGCTGCCACCCCCCACCTCCCCTCATCCAACCCGAGACCTCTCCTGGCCGCTCCCTGCTCTGTGGCCGGGGCCTGCACAAGTCACTGGTGAATGAATGAATGAAGGACTCCTCTCTTGTAAGTCCAGAGAGGAGCACGCTTGCTACCTGGCGCCTGCCAGCTCACGGGCTGCCGGGGGACACTCGAGGGCCTGACCTGCTGAGCCTGGGCCACCACCCACGGAAAGGGACTGATGCCTAGCTCATCAGAGAAGAGTCACTGGCGGAAACCACCGGCTTGCTTCTGCACCAGGATGGCCTCCAGACAACTGGGCTCACGAGGGCGCTATCACTGATAGGAGCTGCATGCGGGCCCCAGGTAGCAATCCCATTCTGTCTGTCCAGCCTGCTCTGCGTGCCCCTGTGGAGACCCCGTCCCAGGGAGCGGGGTTTCTGAGCTCCTGCCTTCTCCCCTCTGCAAACTCACACGCAAGCATGCGAGCCAGCCGTGGAGGGCTGGCCACGTGGCGCTGGGGCGGAGCAGACCAGGGGGTGTGAGTCTCCACTCAATCATCATTGTTCTATCACTCAGGTGTGTCCAACTCTGCGACCCCATGGACTGCAGCACACCGGGCTTCCCTGTCCTTCACTATCTCCTGGAGTTTGCTCAAATTCATGTCTGTTGAGTCAGTGATGCCATCCAACCATCTCATCCTCTGTTGCCCTCTTCTCCTTCCCTCAACCTTTCCCAGCATCAGGGTCTTTTCCAATGAGGCCGTTCTTCGCATCAGGTGGCCAAAGTATTGGAGCTTCAGTTTCAGCATCAATCCTTCCAGTGAATATTCAGGGTTGCTTTCCTTTAGGATTGACTGATTTGATCTCCTTGCTGTCCAAGGGACTCTCAAGACTCTTCTCCAGCACCACAGTTCAAAAGCATCAGTTTTTTGGCCCTCGGCCTTCTTTCTGGTCCAACTCTCACATCTGTCCGTGCGTGACAGTGAAACTCAAGGTGAATCCATGACCTAAACATAACCAGTGACACTCCTGTGCTGCCACAGGGGCCATGGTGGAAGTGGAAGCCTGGCAGGTGGGGATGAGGCAGAGGCCCTGAGTGAAAAGGGAAGCAGAGACACAGCCCAGGACCTCCTGGCACAGTTACGCAGGCTGTGCACTGCATAAGTCTAGAGCATTCCAACAACTCGAACTATAGCAGCCGACCCTCCCAGAGTGAGCAGACCCAGTTCTCTGGCCTCTGACCTTCGCTTCCCCCTTCACCACTCAGAATGTATTCAGTCAGTCAGTCGTGTCTGATTCTCTGAGACCCCATGGACTGTAGCCCACCAGGCTTCTCTTGTCCGTGGGATTTCTAAGGCAAAAATATTGGAGTGGATTGCCATTTCCTTCTCCAGGGGATCTTCCCGACCCAGGGACCGAGCTTGCGTCTCGCAGATTCTTTACCACTAGCGCCACCTGGGATTTTTACCATTCGGAGACCTGGATAAATGAATCCCTAATCAAAGCATTTGGGTCCTGCTACCTCTGGGTGGGAGGTTCGAGGCAGGTTTCTGGAGCTCAGTCTAACACACCCAGGGGCCCCACCCTGCCTGGGTGCCAGCCAGCAGCAGTGCCAGCACCGCCCTGAGTCACTGTGCAGCGCGGGTGTGGCTTCCCGGTGACCCAGCCAGACATCTGTCCCTGAGCTGATGAAGCTGGAGCCGGGCTGCAGCCCCGCCTTCCCCGCCCTTGCCTGTGCTGCCCAGGGCCAGGCAGCAGACCTGGGCGCTGGGGAGATCTGAACCGCAGGTCAACAAGGAGTAAGCACTTTTTCAGGACAAGTATGTCCCAGGAGAAGACTCTTGAGGGTCCCTTGGACTTCAAGGAGATCAAACTGGTCCATCCTAAAGGAAACCAATCCTGAATATTCATTAGAAGGACTGAAGCTGAAGCTCCAATACTTTGGCCACTTGATGCAAAGAGCCAACTCGTTTGAAAAGACTCTGATCCTGGGAAAGATTGAGGGCAGGACTCGATGGACATGAGTTTGAACTAGCTCCGTACTTGGTGATGGACAGGGAGGCTTGGCGTGCTGCAGTCCATGGGGTCCCAAAGAGTGGGACACGATGGAGCGACTGAACAACGTCCCAGGTAATATTTAGAACAAACGTGTACTAAAAAATGTCATTCGTTGTTTATCTGGGATGGAAATCACACCGGGCGTCCTGTATGTTATCCTCGGAGCAGGGATAAAATACATCCGATACCCCAGCCCCACCCTGGTTCTCAGCCTCACTTGCCAACGGGCTCTGCGGGCAGCTGGGCAGCACTGCCCCCTAGTGGACGCAGCCCTGGCCGCAGGGTGGAGGACCTGGGGAGGGGCTTGGGTGACCCGCCCTCTCTGCT
>NW_011478307.1:26632-27389 GCF_000754665.1 Bison bison bison | reverse complement strand
TTGGCTGCCCCAGTGAAGCGTACAGTGGTTGGCCCGGGACAGCCAGCAGGCTAGGGGTCTTGGTGCTCACCCTATGGCCAAAATGGTGTTGGGGGGGGTTGTACAGGGTTTAGGGGCTTCCCTTCCTCCCACCCCCTGCCCACTCTGAACTCTGTCCCCTTCCTCTGAACTCCCCACCCACCCACCTCTCCACCTGGCGTGGAGTCGGGCACAGGCTGGGAGCAGCACCCCCAGGACACTCACCCCAACATCAGAGGCTGGGGCAACAGAGCACCTGCCTGCCGCCAAGGCCGTGGGCTCCAAGCTCTCCCACTCCCTTCCTCCCGCTCTGTCCTCTTTTCCTGCTTCCTCCTGTCTCTGCCTCCCTCCCTTCCTCTATAAAAACAATGAAAGTTATATTCTGACCATATTGGTATAAAAAAAGTAAAAAGGAACCCTAAAATTTCATTATTTTCCTTTCCAATTTCTTTCTGATTTGGAGGGAAAAAAAAAAATTGAAAACACTCCCATGGGCCCCTAGAAGCTTGTGGACCCCGGGTCCTGGGCTCTGGGCCTGGCAGATGGTGGGCCCTGCTCGGGACCCAAGGCAGGGGGCAGGGGTATCCTGTGGGGTCTTAGCAGCCATGAGCAGTGTGTGTGACCCCAAAAGTCCGGTGGGCCACCCCAGCTGGCAAGGAGTCCTGACAGGGGTGCGAGACCCCGCGCCTGGTCACTGGGTTCTGTAAGACCAGCTGTGCCTCCAGCTGGACCCAGCGGT
>NW_011478307.1:15777-26532 GCF_000754665.1 Bison bison bison | reverse complement strand
GGACGTCCAGCTGGACCCAGCGGTGCAGCTGGACGTCCCTGGGCACTGTGAGAGGGCAGGGGCTGCAGCCCCAGGGGCCGAGGACTCCCGGGCAGGTCTGGTCACCTTGGCCTGGCCCTGAGCCCCTAGGGAGGGGGAGCCCCCACCACCACCACCTGCATCAGCCCCAGAAATCCCTCTAAGACCAGCGTCCTGGGGAGGCCGCCCCCCGATCTGTTGGGCTGACGGCACTGCCGTCTGGCGTCCCTGCCGAGGGTGGCCATGGCCACTGTGGAGGGCTGGCCGGCTCGCTCCTGCTGGTCTCTCAGCACACAGGCCGCCCGGGGTCAGCAGGGGAGGGGTGCGTGCAGCGTCCCCGCTGGTCAGGGCCTTCCGAGGGCCCGCGTGGAGTCTGGCTTGCACTTCAGCTGCCTGGCCGGTGCAGGCAGACCCCGGGCCCCAGGGGCGCCTCAGGAGCGCTCTGCCTCTGCCCTGCAGCCCCCACAGCGCTGCCGGTGGGCCTGTTTTCCCACCACCTCCTTAAGGCCCCGGGCAAGAGCGCAGGCCGGCCCAAGGAAAAATGGTCGGGCTGGCCAGACAGAGTGTAAGGGGCCTGGCAGGCACCCAGCATCTCACCAGGGGGACCGCAGCCCCACCAGAACATAGTCCACACGCCACACCCTCTGGGGAAAACCTGTCCTCAGAAGACAGAGCCCCCCAGAGCGGGTTTGTGGGTTCCGTTCGCCTAGAACTGCTTCTAGGCGAACCCTCCCCTTCCTGTGCCCGTTGGGCCCCGACCCTCGGAGACCGCGGAAGTTGGGGAGGCGCCCCTCCGAGTTTATCTTGGAGGAACAACTGCACAGTGAGGCCCAGACGCCCACACGGGGAGCCCGCCCCAGCCCTCTCTGCCCTTTGGGGACTGGAGCGAGCTGGCGGCCCTCGGCAGGGCTGCCTGGCGCCTCCTGCAGACCCTCTAGGCGCATGGACAGTCCCTGTCCGTCTGCACGTGCACCTGCACAGCTCCCCTTTCCTAGGACCACGACGCCTGTCCTTCCGTGCCTGGCGTGGCGCTGCTGGGAATGTTCAAGCGTCGAGGATCTGAAAGACCCCAGAGCGGAACACGAGCCATCCTTATGACCTGTGTTGATAACAGTCCTAACCTTACCTCCTCCAGATCCTCAGGTCAAGCCGGTTGAAGCCCGGAAGCAGGGAGGGGGGAGAAGTGAACAAGGATGGGACAGGGAGGACTCGGGAGAGAAGGTGGGGCAAGGCCCTCCGCCAGGCTCATCCTTCGCACGGAGGGTCTTAAGACGTTCGTTGTAAAAGATACAGGTGGGGCTTCCCTGGCGATCCAGTAGCTAAGACTCTGCCTTCCAGTGCAGGGCGTGCGGGCTCAATCCTCGGTCGGGAAGCTAAGATCTCACACATTGTGTGACGTGGCCCAAAAAAAAGTACAGGTAATAAACGCACATTTCTATTCATGAATGGAATAATACATGGACCATCCATACCATGGGGTACTAGTCGGCCATGAGAAGGAATGAATTTCTGACCACGTTACCCCACACACGAACACCCGGAACTAAGGGAAAGAAGCAAGACAAAAAGGGGTGTATAGTGCACGTGCATGCGTGCGTGCCCGCGTGCGTGCGTGCCTGCGCGCGCGTGTGCGAAGTCGACGCGGTTGTGTCTGACTCTCTGTGACCCTGTGGACTATAGCCCACCAGGCTCCTCTGTCCATGGGGATTCTCCAGGCAAGAGTACTGGAGTGGGTTGCTGTGCCATCCCCCGGGGATGTATACTGTGATTCCCCTCGTATAAAATATCCAGAAGAGAAGGGTTTTGAGAGACAGAAATCAGATTGGTGGGTGACAGGGGCCGGGGTGGGGGAAATCAGGAGTCACTCTTGTGGGGTACTTGGGTTTCTTTTCGGGGGGATGGAAACGTTCTGGAGTCAGATAGACTTGTTGATTGCCCAACACTGTGAATGTACTAAATGCCGCTCAACTGTACAATTTAAAACAAATTTACAGCATATGAATTTCACCTCAGTAAGAAAAGATACAGGTGGGTAAGAATGAATAAAAGTCACCTGTGACCTCAACATCCAACCGATGTTATCACTGTGGCATGGCTTTCCAGATTTTAGGATTTTTTTTATTGTTGCATATACACCCATCAGTGTATGTCTGCATACCTGTGGGTAGTTCACACAACTGGGGCCACACTCCCCCTACGCTTGGTCACTGGTTTTCTCGGGAGATCTGGAGTCCTCTGCTGTATTCTCAGGGGTCCACAAGTCCTAAGTGAAGTTTTACTAAGCGTTGTGTTTTCACTTGGATGACAGGTAAATGAACTTATCCAAACATCCGTAGGCTGCCCAGGTGGTGCTAGTGGAAAGAACCCGCCTGCCAATGCAGGAGACATAGAGATGCAAGTTCAATCCCTGGGTTGGGAAGATCCCCTGGAGGAGGGCATGGCAACCCACACCAGGATTCTTGCCTGGAGAATCCCACGGACAGAGGAGCCTGGAGGGCTATCGCATCGTCAAGAGTCAGACACGCACACATGCAAACATCAATAAAGATAAGCTTCCTTTTGGCGTTGGAAATACTGGTTTCCCCCCAAATCTTGGCCGTCTTGAGGGTGTGGACGCAGGCTATGGCTTCCCTGTAGGGGTCGGGCAGACCCCCGGGCCCTGGAGAATGTGTCTCTCTTGAGAAGCATCCAGCGTTCGGGGCCTGGGGCTGTGGTGTTGTCTTAAGGTTTGCACAGGACTGTCGACTGAACGGACCTTCATTTGTTTATGTGACCAGTCACCTCTCGGAGGGCATGGGGATGTCCTGAACTCTCTCTGAACAAGGCTGGGTGAGTGACCAGCTAGGTCTTCACCTCCTTCCTGAATGATTAACTCAGGACAGGTTCCAGCAGGTGACATTTCTGGGGCAAAGGTTTTTAACCACCTGCTTTCCACGGTAACTCAGCATGGAGCCCCACCCAGGTAGCTGGGGAGGAGACCTGCCATCCCCACTCCAGGGGGCCTCTGATGGCGAAGGGGCAGGTCCTGGGCAGCACTAACTGTGAGAATGTGGGAGCCACAGTCCCAGGGAGGTTAGCCCCTGCCTGTTTCCCTCCCCGCCTCCTGGCCGCAGACTGTCCTCAGCTGACGCTCACCCCTGTCCATTCTTCTTCCAGTCCCCCCGAACACATCTGCTGGATTGCCATTTGTTGCAGGAAGGGGGACCGCTTCCAGGGCCCGAGAGTGAGCTCTTGTCTGACACTGGGAAATGAATTGTCCGAGGAGACACACATGCTCACACATGCTCCTTTATTGGGAAGGGGCGCCCAGGCAGACAGCAGGAGGGTGAGGGGACCCAGGTGGACTGCTCTGACACGTGGCTCAAAGGCTCGGGTTTACTGATGATAGGATTAGTTTCTGGGTTGTCTCTGGCAATCTTTCTGATCCAGGGTCCTTCCTAGCGGTACACACATTGTTCAGCCCAGATGGATTCCAGTGAGAAGGATTCTGGGAGGTGGTGGGACATGTGGCATCTCCTTTTGACCTTTCCTGAACTCTTCTGGCTGGTGGTGGCTAGTTAGTTTAGGGTTCCTACAAGGACCTCCTGTCGTGAAATAATTCATGCAGATAGTTACTATGCTGCCCGGCCTGGCCCCATCACAGCAGCATGTGGCTTTGAGAGGGTGCTCATCTTCACGACCCAGGCTGGCTGGCTATACAGCGTGGAGGAACAGTCTCCTGTCTTAGGGCTTCTGTGAGAACCTGCTGGGAAATACAACACACTGGTTGGGGTCACACTAAGAAAAGTTCTGCACTGGATCTAACCTCAGCGTCTCCTGCTGTGGTTTAATCCCCTCATAGCCTCCCTGTGAAGATCTGACTCATCCTCAGGGATAAGTGGTGCAGGCTCCCAGGGGGCCCCCAGACCCTCACTCCCGGCACAGGGGGAATGCTGCTGTGTGACTTCCAGGGACCTCTGCCCCGACCTGGCACTCAGATTGCAGGCCACCACGCTGTGAGCACACTCAAGTAGAGGTCGGCCTGGCCGGGAACTGACCTCCAGCCAGCACCACCCCGGCAGCACCACCCCCGCTTAAGCCTTCAAAGGACCAAGAGCCTGGCTTTGCAGAGACCCTGGACCAGAAATGAACATGTGGCTGAGTGGCTCCGGATTCCTGACCCACCAAAGCGTTCCCTGCTCTGAGCTGCTGGGCGTGGGGTGCTCTGTTACGCGGCAGCAGATCACGGATTCAAGATGCTTTTGCAACTAGGTGCATGGAAAAGAATTATAAAAATGTTTTTTTAAAAAAGAATTCATAGACAGAATATCCTGGGAAGAAGAGCAAGAAGGCGTCCAAAAGGCATTCTGAAAAGAATCCCTCAGGCATGTCCCTGGTGGCCCAGTGCCTAAGCCTCTGAGCTCCCGAGGCAGGGGGCCTGGGTTCAATCCCTGGTTGGGGAATTAGATCCCACATGCCACAACGGAAGATTCTGCATGCCACCTCCAAGACCCGGTGCAGCCAAGCATAAATAAAAATAGATACTTTTAAAAGAGTATGATATGCAATTAATAAACCACAAAGGAGAAATGGCCAATGAACATAAGGAAAAAAAAAAAAAAAAGCCTCCCTCAGCATCTGGAAAATAAGATCCCTCCAAACTACAGGCTGGGAGCCAGAAGATGCCTGGGACCATCCCCACCAGCTGCACCTCTCCAAGGTCCCTGCTGCAAGCCACATTCCAGGTGCAGAACTTTCTCTTTCTTGAAAGCACCCCCTGGAACAAATTACCACAAAGGGTGACTTTAAAATCACAGAAATTTAGTCTGCACGTTCTGCAGTCCAGAAGTCCAAAATTCTGGTGTGGAGGGCCACTCCCCACAGGCTCCAGGGTAGGGTCCTTCCTGCTGCCAGCTCCCTTGGCACGGACAGCACGGCCCCCTCTCTGCCCCACCTCCTCCCCAGTTCCCTCTGTCCTCTCTGCACGTCTCCCACGAGGACGCTGCCACTGGATTCACCCTCCACCCCAAGAAAACCCAAGCTGGCCTCCTCTTCTCGAGGTCTTAATTACGTTGCAAGGACCCTTTTTCTGAGTAAGGTCCCATCCACAGGGTCCAGGGGAGAGAATGTGAACACATCTCTTTTGGGGCCACTATTTGGCTCACTGCAGGCAGTGCACTAGACACGCAAGGGAGCCTCCCCCTGCCCCCCCAAAAAAAAATTGGGTCCTGGGACTCAAGAAGCTGAAGTCTCCAAGACCTCGAAGACGCCTGCTGCTGTGCCCCGAGTCCTGTGCCTCCAGCTCTGTGGGGCCCCTGTCTGCACAGGCACAGTCCCTCCCAGCAGCCTAGAGTGAGATCCACAGGATTCCCATAGGTTTAGTTCAGTTCAGTCGCTCAGTCATGTCCACAGCACGCCAGGCCTCCCTGTCCATCACCAACTCCTGGAGTTTATTCAAACTTATGTCCATTGAGTCAGTGATGCCATCCAGCCATTTCATCCTCTGTCGTCCCCTTCATTCTCCTCCTGCCTTCAATTTTTCCCAGCATCAGGGTCTTTTCCAGTGAGTCAACTCTTCACATGAGGTGACCAAAGTATTGGAGTTTCAGCTTCAGCATCAGTCCTTCCAATGAATATTCAGGACTGCTCTCCTTCAGAATGGACTGGTTGGATCTCCTTGCAGTCCAAGGGACTCTCAAGGGTCTTCTCCAACACCACAGTTCAAAAGCATCAATTCTTCAGCACTCAGCTTTCTTCACAGTCCAACTCTCACATTCATACATGACTACTGGAAAAACCATAGCTTTGACTAGACGGACCTCTGTTGGCAAAGTAATGTCTCTGCTTTTTAATATGCTGCCTAGGTTGGTCATAACTTTTCTTCCAAGGAACAAGTGTGTTTTAATATCATGGCCGCAGTCACCATCTGCAGTGATTTTGGAGCCCAGAAAATAAAGTCAGCCACTATTTCCACTGTTTCCCCGTCTATTTCCCATGAAGTGATGGGACCAGATGCCATGATCTTCGTTTTCTGAATGTTGAGCTTTAAGCCAGCTTTTTCACTCTCCTCTTTCACTTTCATCAAGAGGCTCTTTAGTTCCTCTTTACTTCTGCCAGAAGGGTGGTGTCATCTGCACATCTGAGGTTACTGATATTTCTCCCGGCAATCTTGATTCTAGCTTGTGCTTCCTCCAGCCCAGTGTTAAGGTCAAGCAAACATGAAATCAAGATCAGATGACAAGCACGTGGTGGAGATGCAGTGCGTGAGAGAAAAGAGTAATGCACATCGAATCGAGGCCCCCCAGGACCGACCCCAAGATGCCTGACTCGTCAAGACAACAAAGCATAAGTGCAGAGAGAGGACGAGAGGCTCACAGCCCCACTGCAGCTTCACCTGAATGGGGCAACACTTGTGCAAAAGTAGGCTCCGCGTCCGCTCACCGCCTGCTGCCTTGGGCCTCCGCGGGTTCCGTCCCTCTGCCCGGAGTCCGTCTTCTCCCTCCCCCTGTCTCTTCCCCATCCATTGGGTCAGACATCACCTTCCCCAGGCCTGGCCTGGGCCTAAAGGCATCCACACCTTTCAGAATATCCACCTGGAGAGAAATGCTGACCTCAGTCCTAGGTCATCAGGACCTGGGGCAGTGGGATGATCTATGTCTCGAAGGACTCAAGCCTCCATTTCTCTGTTTTCCCCATGACATACTTGTGCCCAAGACTGAGGGGTTCCAGAAAAACACGGAGATGAGTGGAATATGCGGCAGCTACCCTGAAAAACTACGTTTCCCAACATTCTTTGCAGCAAGAAAGGTCGTGTGACTAGCCTTTGGCCAATGGGATATGAGCGGAAAGTGAAAGTGAGAGTCGCTCAGTCACCTCTGACTCTCTGTGACCCCATGGACTATACGGTTTATGGAATTCTCCAGGCCAGAATACTGGAGTGGGTAGCCTTTCCCTTCTCCAGGGGATCTGCCTGACCCAGGAATTGAACCAGGGTCTCCTGCATTGCAGGCAGATTCTTTACCAGCTGAGCTACCAGGGAAGCCGAATATGAGCAGGAGAAATATGCTTTTCTAGATCCCATCTTTAAAGGGAAGGTATGCTCTTCATGGGCTTCCCTGGTGGCTTAGATGGTAAAGGACCCACCTGCAATGTGGGAGACCTGGGTTCGATCCCTGAGTTGAGAAGATCCCCTGGAGAAGCGCATGGCAACCCACTCCGGTATTCTGGCCTGGAGAAGCCCATGGACAGAGGAGCCTGGAGGGCCACAGTCCACGGGGTTGCAAAGAGTCGGACACACTGAGTGACTGAGCACATGCTCTTCATGTCCCCTTTGCTCTTCCTCCTTGCTGGAGTGTGGAGGTGATGCTTGGAGCTGGAGCAGCCATTCTGGGCTACAAGACAGAAACCAGGTCTTGAGCAAGTCCCTGAGAAGGTGGGGTCTCCGTATTAGCCCCCAGAGGCTTGGCTGCACGCTGCACAAAAGAGAAACGCACACCTCTCTTGATCGAGCCATCTCTGTTTCGGGCCCCTTGATGACGTGCGTGCTGTCGTCACTGCCCCTGGCTGTTGGCGATGATGTCGCTGTGTGGTCTGTGTGTTGAGGTGGATGGTGTTATCCCTCTAGGTTCATGGTCACCCAGACCTTCAGAGTGTGGCCTATTTGGAACTAGGGTCTCTGAAGGCTATGAGAGGACTCACGGAGGAGCTGCCCCGGTGGCTCCTGGCTCTGAGCGGTGTTGTGTGTTCAGTTCCATTTGTAGCCTGAAATGGTCCCTCTTGGGCTCCCCTGGTGGCTCAGCGGTAAAGAATCTGCCTGCAGTGCAGGAGACCCGAGTTCAGTCCCTGGGTGGGGAAGATCCCCTGGAGGAGGGCATGGCGACCCACTCCAGTGTTCTTGCCCAGAGAATCCCCATGAATAGAGGAGCCTGGCGGGCTACAGTCCAGAGGGTCACAAAGCACTGGAATGGCCTTCTCAAAAGTTCGCTTAGAAGACTTCTGACTCTACCTCTGTCCCCCCCTGCTGGCCCCTCCTGGCCCTCCTGCCTTAGTCAGGTAGCTCAGCACTAAATATGACTGTCCCCAAAGAGGTACGCCTGTCATTGGTCACCATGGCAATGACCAGAATGAAAGGCGGGGTGGGGCTCTATAGATTCTTTGGGGATAACTAGGATCTGACCCCAATTCTAACCCTAAACAGGCCCTCCTGAGCAGATGCCCTTCTCTTCTTCTAAGAGGACCCTTTAGCCAGCCTGGATGGTCCAGAAGGGGATCAAGGTGATGAAAACTTAATTCTGGTCCCGCCATCTGGATGCTCCTAGGAGCCCATCCCAGTCTTCAATCCAAGTATCACTACCATTTGGTTGAAGACATCCGGTATCTGAGGGTAGACCACATGGTCCAAATTGCGGAGCAGAGTGGGTCTCCATAAGTTTTGTAGAAGTGCCCCTGTTGGGAATTCCCTGGTTGTTCAGTGGTTAGGACTCAGCACTTTCACTGCTGAAGGCCTGGGTTCAATCCCTGAGCTGGGCAACTGAAATCCTGCAAGCTGTGTGAGGCGGCCAAAAATAAATAAATAAAAATGCCCATGTCTCTTTTGCACTCTTGAGGGTCCCTTGGACGGAAAGGAGATCAAACACTTTTGTCAACACTAAAGGAAATCAACTCTGAATATTCATTGGAACGACTGATGCTGAAGCTGAAGCTCCAATACTTTGGCCACCTGATGCAAAGAACTGACTCACTGGAAAAGACCCTGATGCTGGGAAAGACTGAAGGCAGGAGGAGAAGGGCAGCAGAGGATGAGATGGCTGGATAGAATCACTGACTCAATGAACATAAATTTGAGCAAGCTCCGGGAAGACAGTGGAGGACAGAGGAGCCTGGCGTGCTGTAGTCCATGGGGTTGCAGAGTGGGACACGACTTAGCGACTGAACAATGAACAACATTTGCACCAGACCTGTGTCAACTGGGTCCCTATTAGGAGACAAAAGCCACATGGCAATCTGAACAGGGAAAGTTTTGCTTCAAGAATTACTGACTGCAAAGGCAGATGGAAGTGAAGAGCAGACAGAAGTAACCTGCAGGGAATTCCCTGGTGGTCCACTGGTTAGCGTGCCATGCTTTTACTGCTGAAGACCCAGATTCGATCCCTGGTTGGGGAACTAAGATCCTGCAAGCCACACAGCACAGCCAAAAAAAGAAAGAGAGCAAAGTACCATGTTGGGCTGAGCCCCCACTCCCAGGCTGAGATCTTGCCGGGAGAGCCCAGCTGCGACTTACAGGACAGCAGATAAGTCACTGTGGTGCTGGCAGAATTGCAGGAAATCTGCCCTCTGGAGATTGCTGGAAACCACTGTCCTGGAGCTGGGAAGGCTGCTTGCAGGGTGGTGTCTCCGCAGTGACAGTCTGCTACAAAACCATCCCAGGGCTCATCTTTTCAACAAAAGTGTGAGAACAATTGGATGTCCACGTGTAGAAACCCCCAAACCCCAAGCCAGAACACTGCCTTGATCCATGTACTGAGTCGTGCCCAACTCTGTGCGACCTTATGGACTGCAGCCCACCAGGCTCCTCTGTCCACGGAATCCTCCAGGCAAGAATACTGGAGTGGGTTGCCGTGCTCTCCTCCCGGGATCATCCTGACCTGGGGATCAAACCCACATCTCTTGCATCTCCTACTCTGGCAGGCAGATTCTTTACCACTAGCGCCACCTGGGAAGCCGGGTACCAAAATGAGCTCAAGTGAATCACTGACCCACACGTGAAACCTAACACTGTGTGACTCCTAGAAGAAAACAGAAGGAAATCTTTGTGACCCTGGGTTGAGTTAGGCAAAGACTTCTTAGATTTGACAGGCACAGACGAATAAAAGGAAAAAATGGACAAACTGGACCTCATCCAAATTAAGCAAGTGCAGGACTTCCCTGGTGGCTCAGTGGATGGCAGTATGCCTGTCAATGCAGGGGACACTGGTTCGACCCCTGGTCCGGGAAGATTCCACATGCCGCGGGGCAACTCAGACTGTGAGCCACAACTTCTGAGCCTGTGCTCGAACCCTCGAGCCACAACTACCAAAGCCTGTGCACCTAGAGTCTGTGTTCTTCAACAGGAGAAGCTGCTATGATGAGAATCCTGTGCCGGGCCATGAAGAGTCGCCCCGCTGGCTGCAACTAGAGAAAAAACTCAACAAAGAAACAAACAAAACCAAAAAAAAAAAAAAAGTTGGGCAAAAAGTTTGCATAGATGCTTTGCCAAAGAATATATACAGGCAGCAACTAAGTATGTAAGAAGTAGCCAACATCAATAGCCTTTGGGGAAATGCGAATAACCACAAAGAAACTGCACTTCCAGGCTCCCCATGGAATGGCTAGAATTTTTAAAGGGTTGATACCAAGTGCCGATGGGAAAGTGGAGTGACCAGAACTCCCACACGCAGGGAATGTAAAGGGTGCCTAGACCTCCCACGGCATCCCCAGCCTGTATCACCTCAGGGAAAAGGAATGTCCTTCGTACAGAACCTCGAGTTCTGACTTGACGGCGGCTCTGCTCCTGATGTCCCAAGCCAGGACCAACTCCGAGGGCCTTCAGGAGGTGACTGACTGGCTGATCGAGTTGGTGCCTGGTGCCCGCGCTGGCAAAGAGGGGTGCTGAGCGTCCAGGCCTCTGCCCAGGGACAGAGGCCAGACCTGGGGTCTGCGGCCGCTTTGTTGCATTTTTGTGTCGTGCAGGGGACGAGCCGGAGCGGGGCCCGGGGCGGG
>NW_011478307.1:15453-15677 GCF_000754665.1 Bison bison bison | reverse complement strand
GGGGAGCCTGGAAGAAAGCGGGGCCGAACTGCTCTGCGGCCTGCAAGCGGTGGTGCCCACGGGCTGTCTGTGCAAACGCCGGCAGAGCTGCACGGTGCGAGAGTGCGCTTTACTCTCTTTAAAAAGCGGGAGAAAGAGGCCAATGCTGCCGCAGTACCCACTGCCCCTCCAGGCCGTGTGATCGGCGCAGGACCCCACTAAGGCCCCCATGACCCGTCCCGGGC
>NW_011478307.1:11459-14739 GCF_000754665.1 Bison bison bison | reverse complement strand
TGCCCCTCCCGCCCTGGGTCCCGGGCCGCGGCGGGGTCGCGCGGCATCCAGCCCGGGGAC
Organism: Bison bison bison; assembly: GCF_000754665.1. Taxonomy (NCBI): domain Eukaryota; kingdom Metazoa; phylum Chordata; class Mammalia; order Artiodactyla; family Bovidae; genus Bison; species Bison bison. The sequence continues at coordinate 14,679 of NW_011478307.1, read as the reverse complement.
CCTGGGCGGATTCCGGACTCAAGGTCGCTGAGGGCCGGGGTACGTGGTCCCTGGGGGGCCGGGGACAGGCAGGGCCCGGGGTGGAGGTTGCCGATCGAGTGAGCGGATGCTGCGGGGCTGGCCCCATGCCTCTGGGGCTGCAGAAGGCCCCCGCTCCGCCGCGGGCCGGAGCTGCTCCCGCAGGCCGCGAAGCCACACCAGGTCCGCCCGCTTTCCTCTACTTAGGAGACCAGGTTTGTCTTTCTGTGACGGAAAACTTGGGACCCGTAGAAGCACCCTAAGAAGGGCATACCCTCGCCCTGGGTCATCCCTCAGCCAGCCCGAGATGAAGAATGTGCCCTGACCCCACAGTGACCTTGGACAGATACCCGTCCCTCTCGGGACCCTGCTGTCTGCAGGGGAGGCCCAGGCTGCTTTGGGGGCGGGCTACCGCGATCCCTGTCATGGCTGCTTGGGGTGGTCTGAGCCAGGCTGAATGCGAGCGTCAAATTATTCAGGCCAACCTGCCACCTTCACGACCCCAGGCCCTGGGCAGGAGACAACACTAGTCAGACCCGCCCGCACCTCCCTGGGGTCCCCTCTGGGGAGAAGGGTGGGAGCCAGGTAATGCCCACAGGGGTCTGCGCCAGAAGCCCTCCTGCCATCCAGGGGTCTTGGGAGGGTCGTGGTCTCCACCCAGCTCTGGGTTGGGTGGGAGCTGAGGGTCTGTGGCCTCCCCCACGCTGGGAGGTGGGGGTGCAGCGGCCCCATCCTGAGGGAAAGGCCTTGACCGAGGAGGCCAGTGTGGTGGGTCTCGGACTGGGGGTGTCAGGCCTTTGAGCTCAGCCCGGGAACGGCAGATGAGCCTGGACAGGAGAGGTGATGGGTTCCCGATGGCTTGGGTTGGTTCCCAGACACCCCCACCTTAATGAGAGGAGACACCCTGAGCCTCAGTTTACTACGTGTGAAACACACTCCTGCGTTGGAGGTGAGGGGTGGAGGCCACGGTGTAATTGGGCCCCTGGCCCCGAGGCTGCCGGTCATCATTCTTTGTCCCCCGAGTGACCCCCCCAAATGCTCCACTAGGAGCCGGGCAAGCTGGGGGATGCGGGGAGCCGCCGGCCAGGGCGCACTGAGTGAGCTCTCCCCTGTCCTGGGGGCATGCTCACCTGTGGGCGTCAGGATGCCACAGGGGCAGGGCAGGGCAGGGGGTAGGGGCCGGGACTCCCCTCGGAGGAAGTGCCTGCCTGCAATCAGGACCTGGGGGTCGCTCAGAGCTCGGCACTGGGGACGGTGTCCATGGAGCAGGCCGCCACAGGAAGGCCGGAGCTGGAGGGGCTCTGGCGGGAGCATGGGCCGTGTCCGAGGTGGGCCCTGCGGTCAGGCCGCGAACCTGGGTCTGGCCCAGGTCAGCCCCTGGGGCCAGTGCAGGCGACAGCCTGCTTCCCTCCTGCCTGTTCCCCCAGGACCCCCAGCACGGGCTCCCAGAGGCCCTGCCCGCCTCGTGGTCACCCGTGGTTGGAAGTCCTCTGACCTCGTCCTGCCCCAGCCGCGCCCCTGGCTCCCGGCCCCCCACCCACTGGTCTGCTTTCCTGTTTTTCCCTTTGAACAAAACTTGCGGAAACAGATGTGGTGGCAGGGCCAGTGGGCCTCGACCCAGCCCTGCGACTGGCCAGGGCCACCTCGGGCCTCCGCGGCTCTGAGCCGTGCCTGCTGCAGCGCCTTCTGGGGTGGCCGGCCGAGGGAGTCGGCCAGAGACGCAGGAGGGGAGGACCCTGCCTCTCCTGGAGGACCGTAAAAACAGCTGCCTGAGCTGAGCCTGGAGGCCTTGCCCCGTCCTCAGGGCAGAGCCGCCGGCCCCATTTCTGGGCCCCAGCCTCCAGGTGATGAGAAACCCAGGGCTGACCAGGACTGGAGCCGCCTCACTGAACCATGGGTGGCGGGATGTGTGACCAGTGCTGGTAGAGGCCCTGCTCCAGGGCAGGCTGGTCTGAAGCCCCCTTGCTCTCCTGGGCCCTCTTCTCTGGGGCTCAGCTGCCCCGGTCAGGGTGTCTGAGCTCTTGCACGGGGCAGCGCCTGGTAGCCCTGGCCCATCAGCTGACCGCCGCTGGGCAGCAGCCATCGAGGCCGTGATTTGCCAGGACGAGGGTGGGGAAGGAAGTTGATGCTCCTGCAGTCGCGGCTTGGGGGCTGGATGGGAGACAGTGCCCCCCAGTTCCTACAGGGCTCTGGGTTCCCCCAACCCTGTGATTCCACTCGTCAGCCGGGGAGACCTGGCCGAGGGACCGAGCCCTCCAGAGAAACAGTTCCTGGCCCACCCCACGCTCCTGGGACGGAGCCTCTGGCAGCGGGGCCAGGAGCTGAATATCTTAGTTATCTCTTCTCTATCATGGTAAATTACACATCGCGTGAATTTAGCATCTTAACCATTTTTTAAGTGCACCGTTCAAGGGCATTAAACACATCCCCGTCGTTGAGCCACCACCACCAGCCGTCTCTAGAACTCGTTTCATCTTTCCAAACTCAAGCACTCAAGCTCTGTCCCCTTCAAACCCTCGCTCGCCATCCTGGGCAGGCCCGCCTTTTCTCCCCACCGCTCCCCGTTGTCCCCACCCTGCTTGTGTCTGTGGGTCTGAGTCCTCTAGGTTGTTGGATGGGTGGAGTCACACAGGATCTGTCTTGTGTCTGGCTCATTTCACTGGACATGATGTCCTGCTGGGTCATCCATGCTGTAGCCTGGGTCGGAGTTCTTTGCCTTTTCATGGCTGAACACCGTTCTCTCCTGTGGATGGGCTGTATCTGACTTGCCCGCTCCTTTGTCAGTGGGTCTGCGGGTTGTCTACACTTTGGCGGCTGTGATGGGGCGTGTGCGAGGCTGGGTCCCGTAAAAGCTCACAGGGTGGCCGCGCCTCCGAGCCCTGTGCTCCCTGCCGGCCCTGATCCAGCCTGAAGTCTTCCCCAGTGGGAGGAACCGTGTGCAGGGTGCCGGGCCAGGGTGAGGGGCCCAGGGTGGGGGAGCGCCTCTCCAGCCTGACCTTGTACAGAGGTTACATGTCATTATGAAATGAGGGCAGGACAGGAGGAAAAAATTGTTCCAAATCTCTTTATTCAGCAAAATAAAGAGTTGTCTACCCTAAATCCTCCTCATTCGGGAATTATTTTTCCCTGCCTGTGAGATTTCAAGGTCTGGGAGACACCAGGCCCCTGCCTGGCACCAGGAGTGGGTGCCCGCGGAGTGGGA
>NW_011478307.1:8666-11359 GCF_000754665.1 Bison bison bison | reverse complement strand
TCTAGGAGGCGGGGCTTGGGGAGGCTGGGGTCTAGGAGGCCAGGCTTGTGGGGACTGGGGTCTAGGAGGCGGGGCTGGGGTCTAGGAGGCGGGGTCTGTGCACCTAGAACGCTGTGCTTCTTCATGCCCCCTCCCCCGCAGGGCCGGCTCCCAGGCCTGAGGGTCAAGTATGTCTTCCTGGTTTGGCTGGGCGTCCTCGCAGGCAGCTGGCTGGCCTACGTGCACTATTCGTCCTACACGGAGCTCTGCCGCGGCCATGTCTGCAGAGTGGTCATCGTAAGTGTCGCCCGGGGCCGTCTGGGCTCCGGCCGCCCCCAGCCAGCGCTCCTGCTGTGGGCAGCCTAGAAACGGGGCTTGAGGCCCGCCCAGTGGATTCTAGGAGGGTCCGGCTGCGTCCTGTGGGGCTGTCCCTGCAGGCCGTGGCGGGGTGGGGGTTGCGGGGGGGAGCCCGGGAGGAAGGGGTGCCCTGTGGGGCACAAGCGGGTGGCTGGGGGTGGACAGACAGACGGATGGGTAGACAGGGCCAGCTGTAGACGTGTCCGGGGGTGCCAGGGGTCCAGCCAAGGAGGCTGCAGGGCGCGGTCTTCGGGGCCTGGGGGTGGAGACGCGCTGAGTCACCACTATGGCTGGTAGAGCAAAGCTGTGCACGTGTGTGTGAGGGCGCTTGTGAACCTGTGTGTGCTTGTCCACGGGAGTGCATGTGTGCCCATGAGCACTGCTCCACTGGCTCACGGCTCCTGCTGAAGGATGCCCTGTGACTGGTGGAGGGGGAGGTGACGCCAGCCGAAGAGGCCCTGGTAACCCTCAGACGCTGATTCCGCCAGCCTCCCCGGGCAGTGGGGAGCCCTCAGCGGGCTAACGGGGTCTGAGGCATCCATGCCCTGGGGGGACCTGCCCCAGTGGAGCTCCTCGGGTCCTGAAGTGGGGGCAGTGGGAGACGCCTGGCCTTGAACCTGTCTCCTGATGGGGGCCTGGAGTCTCTGCTCCTCTGCAGGGTGAGGGGCGCTCTTCCTGGGGGGCTGTGTGGCACTGTGGAAGGGCTCAGCAGGCTTGTTCTGCCCAGGGTCCCGTGGGGGCCAAACTTGGGACAGTCCGGAGGTGGTCGTGGAGGGGTCCAGAGCCCACGTGACAGGACTTGCGAGGGGCCCGTCGATCGTAGATCGTTGGCTGGGGGAAGGCCAACACGGGCATGAGGGTGCAGCACCCAGCTGGGGGGGCCTTGTTTCTTCCAGAAATGCTCGCTGGGGCCCTCCAGGGGTCAGACCTGAGCTGGGCGCCAGACACATGGCTCTGCCCCCAGCCTGGCGGGCTGGGGACGTGCAGGGGCAGCTGTGCGTGTAGAGGGAGCCTGGCCTCTGGGCAGGGGCGGTGAGGGGTACTGCTTGGGGACCTCTTGCACCAGGCGAGGTCCTGGGCTGCCCGGGTGGGTGGAGGGGTCTCTTGGGGCAGTGAGGCCTGGGAGGACACGGGGTCTGGCCAGTGGGATGCAGTGAGCAGCTGCTCAGAGCTGGTGGGTGTTTTCTGAGCACTTCTGTGTGCCCGCAGCAGCGCCCCCAACATGCAGAGGACTGAGGGGCCCTGGGGGAGCAGACAAGGAACGTGCCCCCCCCAACCAGAGGATCTGCAGCTTCCGTCTTCCCAGAGCGCCCTGGCCTTCCCACCAGCGCCAGAGCGGTCTCCCCGGCTGCTGGGCCGCGGGGATACCCCCTCCTTTCCCGAGAAGACCTGGCCACCTCACGGGGGTATCAGCCGTCTCCAAGAGATTCCACAGCTTGTCCAAGGTCACCCAGGGTGTGTGTGTTGGGGGGAAGGCAGGACCGGGGTCACAGACCAGGTACCCATGGACTCCAGGGTGCTCAGCCGGCTCCCCACGTCAGCCCGGTTTGAAGACAGGAGGAAGGCTGGGAGGGGAGGGGTCTTGCCCCGCCTGAGGCTGACGGCCACACTGCCCACCTCAGCTTCGGTGGAAGCCCCTCCCCACCCTGGTGGGCAGCGTGGCCTGCAGGCGCCAACCCTGGCCCAGCCTGACCGCCCGCACTGGCAGACCCCCCCCACGAAGGGCCTTGTGGCTCCGGGGGAACCTGAAGGGGTCAGAGCGGACCGCTGCAGTGGACGGGCTCCCCTTTTCTGTCCTGATGAACGGCTGTCGGGCTCTGAAGCCGCAGCACAGAAGCCTCCTCCCCGGTCCCGTAGGTGAGTCCAGGGCCTCGGCGTTCAGGAGGCCCTGCCTCCCCGCCCTGGCACGCTCCCTTCCTGCAGGCCTGCTCCACCAAGGGCCGGGGCACCATGGCAGCAGTGATGCACATCCAGGAGTTCACCCCACGCTTGCTCCAGACGCCACAAATCCCCCCGCCCCCCACCTAGGGACCGCCCTGGGAAGGGCCTCATCTTCCAGCTCGGCTCAGCCCACACCCCCAGGACTCGGGGCTGCAAGGCCCTGTCTGGAGCCAGGAAGGGCCCGGTGGGGGCAGCGGCTCCTGCAGAGCTTGACCTGATTAGCGCTGCAAGCCTCTCCCCGTGCGTCTGGCTAATGAGGCGCTGGTGGGCAGGCGGATGGAGCCCTCGCTTCCCCAGGCCACTTGCTGCGTCTCCCTGCTCTCCTCAGTGTGACCAGTACCGCAAGGGCATCATCTCAGGCTCCATCTGCCAGGACCTGTGCAACCTGCAGCAAGTGGAGTGGAGGACCTGCCTCT
>NW_011478307.1:4261-6340 GCF_000754665.1 Bison bison bison | reverse complement strand
TCTTTGCTTTCTAATACACTAAGTTTGTCACAGCTTTTCTTCCAAGGAGCGTCTTTAATTTCATGGCTACCATCCCTGTCCCCAGCGATTTTGGAGCCCAAGAAAATAGTGTCATTGTTTCCCTACTTGCCATGAAGTGCTGGGAGGGATGCGATCATCTCAGTTCTCTCAAGCCAGCTTTTCCGCTTTTCCTGAGTGCCCTCACCCTACTCAGCCTGGAGTCACTGCAGGGAACGGGGAAGGGGCAGCCACGGGCCCACGCCACCCCTGGACCCACATCCTGGCAGCTGGCTGCTTGGGGCTGACTGGGGCCAAGGGCAAGGGTGACCAGCCCTGAGCTGGACCACACGTGGACTGGGACGTAAGCAGGGGCGCACGCAATTGCAGAACTTCGGGTTTCACCGACTTCAAAAAGCTACCATCGTCCAGGAAAAGAGCCCAGGACCCTGACCCCTCACACCCTCAGCTCCTGTTGGGGCCCTGGCTGATCAGACAAAGGTAAGTCAAGGTAGTTTATTCAAGATCCGTTTATTCTTTATAGTTTTGCCAACATGGGGACATGCTCCTTCACCAAGACAGATCTTTCCACTCACTGTCACAACCTGTGCTGGAAACACAGGTCCCAAGGTTTCAGCGTGAGACACTCGTTCTCAGGACTAATTCGTAAACCTCATCGACATTCTCCCCTTGGCTGGGGGGTAATCCAGACAGCTCAGGCCTGTGGGGTGGGCCTGCACACAAGATCCCGCACCTCCCAGCTGGAGGACTTCAGGACCATGCCCTGGGGTGCCTGCGGGGCTGCTGCCACTGCAGGCGGACACCGCTGCCTTCAGGTGCCTTCCTGCCCCCGCCCCGCCCTGTTGCCGGGCTGTCATCTCTGGCTCCCTGGGCTCCACGCGGCCTCTGCTCACGTCTCTGTCGTGACGCGCACAGCTGCTGCCTCAACCCTGCTGATCCACACCACTGCTGCTTCTCAACACGCGATGCGACGAGCCTGCTCGCTCTTCAGAGCAACTTCCGAGGCCGCGCCTTTCCCAGGCTCTGTACTGCCCTCGAGTCCGGCGGCGCGTGGCTGCTAGGCTGCTCTCCGGGGTTCCCACCTGCAGACAGGAAACCGAGGGGACCCACTAGGCGTGCCTCCCGGTGCTGGAGCGGCCAGACCGAGGCCCCTCCCCTGGTCAAGCCTCCTTACCTTGGATGGAGACCTCAGGACAGGAGCGGGGTTCCGGAAGGCAAAGACAAGCCTCCTCAGCCTCATCCCCTGAACATTCCACGCAGTTTCTGGGGGTCCAGCCAGCGGGGGTCATCGAGGGTGGGGAAGGACATGCCGCCGCCGCTCAAAGGTGGACAGACTGGACCTGCTGCGACCTGCAGCCGTCTGACTTGTGGCAAGTCCACGGTCACCCTGGCCCCACTCCAGTGGAGAAGCCGCAGCATACGAGGAGGTGTGGGCAAAAATCTAGTAGCAGCCACAAGTTCAAGATCACTCTTAAAAAAAAACAAAACAATACACCCAACTTGGATTTAAAAACCAACCAGATACACACTGCGCAGACAGCCCTCACCTGCCCTGTGGGAGGGACCATAGGGCGTGAGGGCTGGGTCAGCCGAGCTCAGGGGAGCCATCCTGCCAGCAGGATGTCACCAGCTGCTTCCTGCCTCCAGTTCTGTCCAGGGTGGCTTTCACTGTCGGGGCCTCGAACACCCCCAAAAGCACCCCCACAACTGATTCCAGCAGGCTGCACACACTCCGCCCGACACACCCCTAACCTGCCGCCCAGGTGCCCCGTCAGCTAATGACCTGACTCCCCTCCAGGATTTCATACACTGCCCACACCCAGATTCTGGCAAACCACTGCCTACTGTGAGGGTCCAGAAGGTGTCAGAGCCCCCGCCAGCCTCCTGCCCAACGTACCTGCCCTGACACGTGTCCTGAAGAGTCCCACCTGCAGCTGTCTCCCCCATGAACCAGCCGCACCTAGGGATCTGTGAGATGGAATCTAATCAGCGAATCCTCCCAAACCCTGTTTTCCTGCAGCAGCGCTGTCAACCGGATCCTCTGGCCTTCCCTCAAGGGAC
>NW_011478307.1:559-1137 GCF_000754665.1 Bison bison bison | reverse complement strand
ATGTCGACATTTTCTGGGATGTCAACAGTCTGGTTGCTGAGAATGGTCTTCATTCTCGCAGTAGATGCAGCAAAGAGCTGAGCTCCCCTTTCGCATCCTCTGGCCAGCAGCGCCCGGGGTAGGGGCGATCCTCGCGCGGCCCCCGCGCCTCCGACGGTAGGGTGGGACCTGCCTTCCGTGGGCGGCGGGACAGCACGAGCTAGCTTCTGCAAAACACTTGGACGCTTGCTCCTTGGAAGAAAAGCTATGACTGGCCTAGACAGTGTATTAAAAAGCAGAGACAAAGGTCCGTCTCCTCAAGCCTATGGTTTTTCCAGTAGTCATGTATGGATGTGAGAGTTAGACCATAAAGAAAGCTGAGCGCCGAAGAATTAATGCTTTTGAACTGTGGTGTTGGAGAAGACTCTTGAGAGCCCCTTGGACAGCAAGGAGATCCAACCAGTCCATTCTAAAGGAAATCAATCTTGAATATTCATTGGAAGTTCTGATGTTGAAGCTGAAACTCCAACACTTTGGCCACCTGATGCGAAGAGCTGACTCATTGGAAAAGACCCTGATGCTGGGAAAGATTGAGGGCA
>NW_011478307.1:0-459 GCF_000754665.1 Bison bison bison | reverse complement strand
CTTACTGGCCAAATAGTTTGAAATGATAATCAGTAGGAAAAAATCTCAAATCAAGAGTTTTTATTGTCTCTTTAAAACATCACAACTGAGTCCATAGAACCATCTATCTTGTTTCTGCAGCAGGATCACTGAGATCTTACTCATCAGCCTGCTGAACTGTTCCTTTTTCAGAAACATAGATACCATCCAAAAATTTTATGATATCCTTGTTTTTAACTGTGGTGGTTTGCTGAATCAAAGCAGCTGAATTTGACACAAGTTCAATGTCATTTCCTTCAAGAATCAACTCATCTTTCTGGGCTTGAGATACTGAACATGCAACCCCTGGCCTCATTCGAACCCTGCGTACGTATTTTTCACCCAAAAAATTTCGGATTTCCACAAGAGAACCATTCTCCTGAATAACAACGTTGATGGGGAAGTGGGCATACACCGACCTCATCTTGTAACGGAAACCCA
>NW_011478306.1:4947-6770 GCF_000754665.1 Bison bison bison | reverse complement strand
GGGGCCCCGATGAGAACCAGACTGGCCAATCACTGTCCGGCAAGGACCGTAATTACCTCGTCGCGGGGAGAGTGTTGGACCAAGCGTGAGGAACTGTGTGTGCGCGCGCGCGCGTGCGCGCGAGCATGTGTGGTATGTGTATGTGTGCACGTGTATGTGTGTGCTTGTATGTATATTTGTGCGTGTGTATACCGGGGCAGGAAGACCCGGGGGCTTCCAAGAAACCGCAAGAGAATGGGCTGGTCATTGTTTTTTTTTTTTTTTTAAAGATCCCGGGTGTCAAAGCTGCACAGTTGAGGCATATTTTAATATTTACACTTAATGAAATATGCTTTTAATGCCAAAAGTAGGACAGAACTCTGCAGTTCTCAGATTCAGTCTCAAAATGTAAGAAAATGCTCCCCCGCCCTAATCCCATTCCGCAGCGCCACGCGTCCGGGGTCACACCCGACGTCACGCTGAGTTGCTAGCGGGTCTCCAGCTCCTCCGGAGGCCCCAGCCTCGGTAGGGAAGCGAGAGCCACCACCTCTGGCCGCAGAGGTCTTGGGGGCAGGCCCGACTGTCAGCGCGGGGAGTCCCCTCTCGCTTCTGCCGCGGGGAGCGCGGTGACAGCAGTGCGTCGCGGCCCACGCCGTCGCCCTCGGCGCTGTGGCCGCTCAGGAGTGAACCTTCTGACGGACTCACCGGGTCGCAGCGCGGACGCGCGCGGGCGCAGCCGGCTTCACCGGACGCGGGTTATCGCGGAGAGATACAGCCGCCTTCCAGGACCAACCAAGGGCAGCGCGCCGCCTGGATTTAGTTTTCAGAACAACCACGGTGGAGGGAACATCAACCCCATTTTCCAGAGGGGAAAACAGAGGCGAGGAGAGACTGTCCGAGATGGTAAGTGGTTCTGGCCGGCCTGGTATTCCGACACTCAGGGCCTAAGACCCTTCTGGCACCAACACTCCCGGAGTCGAACCAGAGCTAAGAGCAGCGGGTCGGGAGGCCGGGCGGGGCCGAGGCCTAGCGGAGGGAAGCAGCCGGCCGCCGGGAAACAAAACAGAGCGTGCCCAGCGGCCTGGAGACCTCGCGTCTTTTATGCAGACTCCAGGGCCATCTCCCCTGACCCTCACGCCCCGCAGCAGGAGGGGCTGAGATGACCAACCACAGGCACTTACTGCGTTGTTTAACTCCATCGCCTGGGTGGGGACCCGCAGCCAAAGCGGCGAGCCTGGGTCTTAGGGAAGAGCTGTGGTCCCCCACGCCCTGCTCCCTGGGGCGCCCGTGGTCAGGGAGACGCCAGGGTAGAGGTGCCCATCCAGGGGAGGGTGGCCAAGGAGAGAAACGACGGCCCGTCTGTTTGAGAGAGACGCACTGTTCTCCTTGTAATCCCACCATCGGATTCGATGGGCTTCTGAGAGATGGAGAAACAGGCCAGAGAGAGACCTGGAGGAAACGACACGGGCGAGGAAGACGCCCTCCAGGCGACCATCTACTACACGCGGGTTTCCCTGGGCCTGGCCATCAGTGGCTCCGGAGCACACAGATTTTGAAGCCAAGAGCCTGTGTCGCTTCCGTGGTTTCCTAGCACCTTCAGAATGGGGTGAGGGGGGGACGTTCCTCAGAGTCTGGATTTCAATTCTTTTACGCCAGGGCTGCGTAGCCCTGGGCAGGGTGCCTCGCCTCTCTGACCCTCAGTTTCCTCCCCCTGTAAACCTCCGGCGATAAGCACCCCTGCCTGTGCCAGGCTGTGGGGAGCAGGGCCAGGCTCGGGCCACATATTCTGGGGGGTGGGGGGGGTGCTGCCTGATGTCTTTCCACCGACTCTGGGGAGCACCCGC
>NW_011478306.1:697-1980 GCF_000754665.1 Bison bison bison | reverse complement strand
CGTTCCCAGGCAGAACTGCGGGGACAGCCAAGAAGTCCCCTTCCCCGCGGGAGGGCCCCGGAAGGGTCCCAGCTCAGAGCCGCCCCGCCGGGAGGCCGCCCCCTCCCGCCCTTGGGGTCTTTGCCAGGAGCCCCTATCTGGGCCAGAGCGGCTTCTCGCCCCGTGCTCACCCCCTGCTCACCCCTTCCCCGGGCTTGATCGCTGTGTCTGTCTTGTTCCTGCTTGGGGCAGGCACTCACCAAATCTCTGTGCCCCGGTGCTCAGCAAACCTTGGACCCTGCCCAGAGCTCTCACTGGTAGACGGACCCTTTCTTCCTTTGCAGGCATATTTTGAAGGGACTGGCCAGAGAACACCCACATACCCACCATCTAGATTCCCCCAGGAGCATGTTATTTTCCTTGCTTTATCACATCCGTACCACCTCACAGCAATCCCTGAATTTGGGCCCCAGTCCGGCCACTGAGCAGCAATGAGACGCAAGGCTGTTTGCTATCCCCACGTGCCACCTCCTCTTCTGGAAAAGGAGGGGAGGGACGGGGCCCAGAAAACCACACCATGGATGGGCATTTTCAAGATTATCCTTCATTGCGATGATACAATCACACAGGATTTCTTTGTGTGACGGCCAACCACCGGCTCTGCCTTCTGGACTCTGGACGCCGAGTTTTCCTGTCTCAGTAAAGATACGCGAAGCTGTGGTCGCTGAGACTCGGGGTGCGGGGATGTCTGGCTGGAATGTAAAGGGTACCTCGAGGTGGGGGGCTTTCACCTCGTGGGGGTTTCCACAGCAGAGAGCACAGATTTATGTGTGGTGTTATCCAAACCGCTGGTAACCCTCAGACAGCTTGGGCGGCCCGTAACCTTGATGGCAAGTGACTTGGGGTTGGAGAAATGAGGCTGGAACAAAGGGCTGGACTGACCACGGTGCAGGGAACCTCTTCCTAGGAGCCGGAGGGAAGTTTCTGGAAACCTCTTCTGGGCCTAATGGGAGGCCCGCCTGTCTGAACCGTCTAGGCTCACCCGTCTAGGTTTTGGAGTGAAAGCCTGTGGACTATCTGGGAGTGCTGCGGGGCGGGGGTAGGGGGGGGAATGCCCAGCTCGTGGTGCTGGCAGAACTGTTTGGCGCATAATGGTAGTTACACTGCTTCCTTATCTTTGCCGTGGGCGGTGCACGTGGGGGCGAGGCTCGGAAGCCCCACCCTTTCCCCCCAGAAGCCCAGAGCTCAAAGTCCAGCAGGTTTCGCCACCCTCCGCTCCCACCTGCACGCGCGTGAGCTCATCC
>NW_011478306.1:0-597 GCF_000754665.1 Bison bison bison | reverse complement strand
TGACTCAGAGCGCATCGCTGCGGCAGGACTCCTGACCTCCAAGAACTGCGCTTCCTGCAGGCAGAGGAGAGCGGGTATGTCAACAGTTACCCCTCTTCACACCGCCTCGCGCCACTGGGAAAAGAATGGGTGTTCTTGATGGAGGGGGGACCTCCCGAGGACCAAGGACGGACTGGGGGAGGCAAGCAAACAGGGTACCCGATGTGCACCAAAGGTGTGCATGGAGGTGAATACAAACAGGCGTCATTGCACAGGCACACGGTACACCAGTTCATTCGTCTGCGGTTGTTCCTGTACGCGTCCGTGATGGAAAGTGGTGTCTCCCCAAAATTCACATGCTGAGGCCCTAACCCCCCGAGTCTCAGAAAGTGACCTTATCTGGAAATTGGGTCACTGCAGAGGTAACGAGTTACTTCTAGTGGGGTCACCCTGGCGTTCAGTTCAGTTGCTCAGTGGTGTCCAACTCTTTGCAATCCCATGAACCGCAGCACACCAGGCCTCCCTGTCCATCACCAACTCCTGGAGCTTGTTCAAACTCATGTCCATGGAGTCGGTGATGCCATCCAACCATCTCATCCTCTGTCATCCCCTTCTCCC
>NW_011478305.1:9912-10711 GCF_000754665.1 Bison bison bison | reverse complement strand
AGAGGATGAGATGGCTGGATGGCATCGCTGACTCGATGGACGTGAGTCTCAGTGAACTCCGGGAGTTTGTGATGGACAGGGAGGCCTGGCATGCTGCGATTCATGGGGTCACAGAGTCGGACACAACTGAGCGGCTGATCTGATCTGATATATAATATATATCAGGACATACATATATTTATATATACTTAGGATATAGGCATATATTTTTTCATTATGCTTCAATTCATTGCACTTTACAGATATGTTATTTACAAACTGAAGTTTTGTGGTTAAACTTGGTGTTTGCCTGGTGTTGAGAAAGTTGGTTGGTACCATTTTCCCACCAGTATTTGCTCACTTTGTGTTTCTGAACTTATCTTACTAAGGTCAGCCTCACTAACCCCAAGGCTGAGGGCTTACTCTGTCAGTAGTCGGGACGTATACCAATGCCTTATTATGGTCCCAGGAGCTATTTTTGGCTCAGATTATGAATTCTTTATTGCAAACTTCAGACTTAAATTGAAGAAAGTAGGGAAACCACTAGACCATTCAAGTATGACCTAATTCAAATCCCTTATGATTATGCAGTGGAAGTGACGAACAGATTCAAGGGATTAGATCTGACAGGCAGAGTGCCTGAAGAATTATGCATGGAGGTTCATAACACTGTACTGCTGCTGCTAAGTCACTTCAGTCATGTCCAACTCTGTGCGACCCCATAGAGGGCAGCCCACCAGGCTCTGCCATCCTTGGGATTCTCCAGGCAAGAACACTGAAGTGGGTTGCCATTTCCTTCTCCAATGCATGAAAGTGAAAA
>NW_011478305.1:4533-6047 GCF_000754665.1 Bison bison bison | reverse complement strand
ATGCCATCCTCAAATGCCATTTCTCCTTGTGGGAAAAGCTTAACTCTACCATCTCCCATGGTGGTGGTGGGGTTATCAGGAGGAGTCATATACCATCAGAACTACTGTCCACTTGCTTCCCTCAATATAACTGTTTTCTACAGAATTAATCGAGGCTCCAGGCTGACTTCCAGCTATGTAGAGGTTAGTTATTGTCCGTGGGGAGCTCTTAATCTTACTTCTTTCCTCTTTCAACACAGATGATTTTGTAGGAATAAGAATTTGGTCCATTGAGTCACTGCTTCCCTGGTGGCTCAGATGGTAAAGAATCTGTCTGCAATGTGGGAAATCTGGGTTCGATCTCTTGGTTGGGAAGATCCCCTGGAGGAGGGCATGGCAACCCACTCCAGTACTCTTGCCTGGAGAATCCCATGAACAGAGGCACCTGGGAGGCTACAGTCCCCGGGGTCACAAAGAGTAGGACATGACTGAGCAGTTAAGCACACATCTATCCACTGAGTCACCAGTTGGATTCTGGATTGGTGTGACCTTATGGATCTTTAGCCTTCATTCCCTCAGAAGCTGGGCCACACTGGCTGGAGTCCTGGCCATTTCACTTCAAGGCACTCTCAAAGCCTTCCCAGGGTCTTCTGGTTCCCTGAGACCATGCTGCTCATGGCCTCTTCCTCCTAAGTCCCTGCCTCACGCCAGCTGGATTCCTGCCCTATCACAAGAAGCATGCATTAATTTAATTGTCCTAACTGAAGACTTGGGGATCACAGGAAGATTTGGTTATCACAGGATGTGAGGCCTTGGGATTTTCTCTCTTCCCCAATCCCCACTTTTCTCCTTACCTTTCCTTTCCGAATTCTCTAAGAACTATTCCTTTCAGTCAGAAAAGACTTTGGCTGAGTTCTAAGACTTAAACTTGCAGAAAGCCTGGTTAATAAGATACTTGCAGAACAAAAGCCTTCCATTTTACAGCAGTTTTGTGTATCAACTTATTGTAAATATAATATGTATGACATATGCAAGATGATATGTATATTATATCCATGCTATTTCATATATATGATGTTTTGACTATACAAAATATTTATACTTATAAATAATCTTTTTTTCCTTACTAAATGAAGAATAATTAAGGCAATTGGGAGATAAAAGGAACTGCCTAATTTAGAAATAAAGATTTAGCTGTGGAGTTTAGGTCTCTTCAGAGTCACTCATTGACTTGTGAAAAGCTCTTTGGAACTTCTGAATCTATTTCTCAGGTGTAGGGTGTTCAGAACCTGAACGTAGGAATGAGGTTAATCATGAGACCATGTAGCTGTAGGAAAAACAAAGCAATGTGGCTTTGGCTTTTCAGATGTTGAAGGCTTTCCTAAGAGCATGGTTAAAACATAAGAGACGGAAAGGGAGAGAGAGATTCAGAAAAGTTTATTAGATCACACAGAATTTCCAAGGTAAACTCTGCGACGGTAAAGTTAGATTTCTGTGTCATTACAGTGTAAATGAACTACTCAGAAAATGCAAAA
>NW_011478305.1:0-555 GCF_000754665.1 Bison bison bison | reverse complement strand
GTTGGTGGGAATGTAAGTTGGGGTAGCCACTATGGAAAACAGTATGGGGGATCCTCAGAAAATTCATAGAATCACCATATGATCCAGCAGTCCCCCTCGTGGGCATATCCCTGGACAAAACTGTAATTCAGGAACATACATGCACCCCCATATTCATAGCAGCACGATTCCCAACAGCCAAGATATGGAAACCACCTAAATGTCCCTTTATAGTTGAATGATTAAAGAAAATGTGGTATGTATATATGAATATTACTCAGCCATAACAAGAAAGAAAGAATGCCATTTGCAGCAACATGGATGGAACTAGAGATAATTACACTAAGCGGAGTAAGTCACAAAGAGAAGAATAAATACCATATCATATCACTTATATGTGGAATGTAAAATATGGCACGAATGAACCTATTTACAAAACAGAAACAGACTCATGGATACAGAGAATAAACTTGTGGTTGCCAAGGGGAATGGAGGGAGGGAGATGGATGGACTGGGTGTTTGGGGTTAGCAGATGCAAACTGTTACATTTGGAATAAACAACAAGGTCCTACCTTA
>NW_011478304.1:14520-15012 GCF_000754665.1 Bison bison bison | reverse complement strand
CTCAGTGTGTGTGTGCTGCTCTCTGACTGTGTGTCTCTGTGTGTCTCTTTGTGTATCTCTCTCAGTGTGTGTGTGTGTGTGTCTGTTTCTCAGTGTGTATCTGTGTCTCTGTGTGTGTGTGTCTCTCTCTGTATGTGTGTCTCAGTGTGTGTGTCTCTCACTGTGCATGTCTCTATGTGTCTTTGTGTTGCCCCTCTGTGTTTGTGTCTCTCTGTCAGTTTTTAAATCTCTCTTTGTGTGTGTGTCTATGTGTGTGTGTTTCTCTCCCTCGGTGTGAATGTCTCTCTCTCTCTCAGTGTGTGGTGTGTCTCTCTCTGTATGTGTATGTCTCTAAGTGTGTGTGTGTCTCATTGTGTGTCTCACAATGTTTGTGTCTCTCTCTCAATTTGTATGTCTCTCTCACTGTGTGTGTATCTCAGTGTGTATTTCTCCTTCTCAGTGTGGATGTCTTTCTCAGTGTGTGTGTGTTTCTGTCAGTGTGTGTGTATGTCT
>NW_011478304.1:9050-10458 GCF_000754665.1 Bison bison bison | reverse complement strand
TTAAATGTAAGGCCTGAAACCATAAAACTCCTAGAAGGAAACACAAGCCATAAGCTCTTTGACATTGAGAATGACAGTGATATTTCTGAATAGAGGCCAAAAGCAAAAGCAATGAATCAGAAGTCCAAAGGAGGTAATGTACAAGATAGGAAATACAATCACATTGTAATAAGTCTGTATGGTGGCAGGAGGTAACTAGATTTGTCATGGCAATCATGGAGTAATGTATAAAACAGAATTACTAAGTCCTGCACCTGAAATGAATATAATACTGTGTGTCACATATAATTCAATAAAGGTTATTTAATAGCACAAGTGTGCATGTGCTTATGTGTGTGTGTATGTGTGTGTATGTGTACCAAATGTGGGAACCATAGTGTCTGCTTGTGTGCTTTCTTGGGCTTCTAAACTAATACCAAGTGGGCTTTCACAGACTCTGAAACATGCAGAGACCAGACACTGTATGCAGAGTACATCTGGCGAAATGTTGGGCTAGATGAAGCACAAGCTAGAATCAAAATTGCTGGGAGAAATATCAACCACCTCAGATACGCAAATGACACCACCCTTATGGCAGAAAACGAAGAGGAACTGAGGAGCCTCTTCATGAAAGTGAAAGAGGAGAGTGAAAAAGCTGGCTTAAAACTCAACATTCAGAAAACAAAGATCATTTGTTGGCAGGAAAGAGGAGCATTGTGCTAAGTGGGATCATTCCAGGAATCGAAGAAAGAGCTATAATCATTTTTATTTTTCTCTTTGGAGTTGTTAATTATTCACCATCTACAAGACAACTTCAGCTTACTCTACTATGATTCCAACTGAGAACAGCCAAGTAGCAATGCCTCATTAAGAATGTTGTGACTTTTTTTCTGCCTGGGTAGACACACTTCTCCAGCTTGCTGAACCTGAGTACCAGCCCAAGAGCTCTTGCCTCTGAAAGGCAGATTACTGCCCTGCTCGCACCCATGCTGGCTCTCACTCTGTAGGGAGCAGGCCCTACTTCTACAAGGAAGAAAGAGAAGAGAAAATGGATCCTTAGAGAGGCTAAGTAACATGCTCAAACTCATGACACAGTGGATGGAGAAGTCTTGAGGCTACTGTAAAAATAAGACTGAAAACCAGAAGCAGGAGGCTTAAGTCCAAATCCTGAGAACACCAGAGGACTCCGGACTCCAGGGAACATTAATTGACAGGAGCTCATCAAATACCTCCATACCTACACTGAAACCAAGCACTACCCAAGACCCAACAAGTTCCAGAGCAAGACATACCATGCAAATTCTCCAGCAACACAGTAACACAACCCTGAGCTTCAATATACAGCATGCCCAAAGTCACTCCAAACCCACTGACATCTCATAACTCATTACTGGACACTTCATTGCACTCCAGAGAGAAGAAATCCACT
>NW_011478304.1:3997-5665 GCF_000754665.1 Bison bison bison | reverse complement strand
CTTTCCCATTCTGTTGTTTTCCTCTATTTCTTTGCATTGATCACTGAAGAAGGCTTTCTCTTCTTGCTTTAATAATTATCTTAAACGTAAATGGGTTGAATGCCCCAACCAAAAGACAAAGACTGGCTGAATGGTTCAAAAACAAGACCCCTATATATGTCGTCTACAACAGACCCACCTCAAAACAGTGGACACATACAGACTGAAAGTGAAGGGCTGGAAAAAGTTATTCCATGCAAATACAGACCAAAAGAAAGTAGGAGTAGCAATACTAATATCCGATAAAATAGACTTTAAAACAAAGGCTGTGAAAAGAGACAAAGAAGGACACTACATAATGATCAAAGAATCAGTCCAAGAAGATATAACAATTATAAATATATATGCACCCAACATAGGAGCACCACAATATGTAAGACAAATGTTAACAAGTATGAAAGAGGAAATTAACAATAGCACAATAATAGTGGGAGACTTTAATACCCCACTCACACCTATGGATAAATCAACTAAACAGAAAATTAACATGGAAACACAAACTTTAAATGATACAATAGACCAGTTAGACTTCAGTCAGTTCAGTTCAGTTCAGTTCAGTCGCTCAGTCGTGTCCGACTCTTTGCAACCCCATGAATTGCAGCATGCCAGGCCTCCCTGTCCATCACCAACTCACAGAGTTATAAGGCATTTCACCCCAAAACAATGAATTTCACCTTTTTCTCAAGCGCACACGGAACCTTCTCCAGGATAGATCACATGCTGGGCCCTAAATATAGCCTTGGTAAATTCAAAAAAATTGAAATCTTTCCAAGCATCTTTTCTGACCACAATGCAGTAAAATTAGATCTCAATTACAGGAGCAAAACTATTAAAAATTCTAACATATGGAGGCTGAACAACACGCTGCTGAATAACCAACAAATCACAGAAGAAATCAAAAAAGAAATCAAAATATGCATAGAAATGAATGAAAATGAAAACACAACAACCCAAAACCTGTGGGGCACTGTAAAAGCAGTGCTAAGGGGAAGGTTCATAGCAATACAGGCATACCTCAAGAAACAAGAAAAAAGTCAAATAAATCATCACCTAACTCTACACCTAAAGCAACTAGAAAAGGAAGAGATGAAGAACCCCAGGGTTAGTAGAAGGAAAGAAATCTTAAAAATTAGGGCAGAAATAAATGCAAAAGAAACAAAAGAGACCATAGCAAAAATCAACAAAGCCAAAAGCTGGTTCTTAGAAAGGATAACTAAAATTGACAAACCATTAGCCAGACTCATCAAGAAACAAAGGGAGAAAAATCAAATCAGTAATATTAGAAATGAAAATGGAGAGATCACAACAGACAACACAGAAATACAAAGGATCTTACGAGACTACTATCAGCAATTGTATGTCAATAAAATGGACAATTTGGAAGAAATGGACAAATTCTTAGAAAAGTACGACTTTCCAAAACTGAACCAGGAAGAAATAGAAAATCTTAACAGCCCCATCACAAGCACAGAAATTGAAACTGTAATCAGAAATATTCCAGCAAACAAAAGCCCAGATCCAGAAGGCTTCACAGGTGAATTCTAACAAAAATTTAGAGAAGAGCTAATACCTATCTTACTCAAACTCTTCCAGAAAATTTCAAAGGAAGATAAACTTCCAAACTTATTC
>NW_011478304.1:0-475 GCF_000754665.1 Bison bison bison | reverse complement strand
AGGGAAACCTGGCATGCTGGGTTCCATGGGGTGGCAAAGAGTCAGACACAACTGAGTGACTGAACAACAACACAGACAGTGTAGATACTCACTATCAGAAGGGTGGTTGCATCCATATACACATACCTGCATGTGTTAGCTGGGGCCACCTTTCTTCCCTCAAGAGCACACTTGATCACTGTTTCCTGTGAATGCCTACTTTTCATGCCATTTTGTCAACTTTCTTTACAGCATGGATGCCCTGATGTTCAAAATATTTGCTTTCATAAATTTTTACCATTTAGATGAATGCAATGCAGAAGATGCAGTTGTTGTCTCAGTCCCTCTCTTCACACCCAGAAATACATTGTTAGTAGGTCCTCCTTCTCTGTGCACATTGTACAAACATGTATTAATGTTCACCTACAGATTTTAGCTCATTCATTATCAGTAGCAAATGTTGTGTTCATGACAGGAGCTATCATTTCCCTAATAG
>NW_011478303.1:15607-16558 GCF_000754665.1 Bison bison bison | reverse complement strand
TATCCCAATTTCCTGCAATAGAGGTAGGTACACTTTCTATTCTTTAATCATAACAGACTTGCTGTTCCACCAGGCAGTGAAACACAATCTCCAAAGGGAAACATGCCCATTTGGCATGAGATGGACCTAGCTTTGTATTTAATGAAGCCAAATGAAATCTGTTTCTACAGGAGAGGGACCGTCTCCAGTTTTCTGCAGGACTTGTTTTCTATTCACCATAAAGCAGGCAATCAATGAATATTTATTAAGTGTCTATCATGGGCCCAGCATTATTCTAAGTACTGAGAGGATTCAGAAGGGAAACATAAGACGTGGTGATTGCCATAAGTGAGCTGATACCTGTGGTTACCCTAAAGTAGGTCTCATTTGGATTGAGACCAGGCACATGACATGAATTTCAACAATTTTGTGGAGATATGTGGAACTGGGCCTTAAACTATGGATAGAATTTCATAGGCAGTGGGAAGTAAGAGGGGAAAATATCATGAAAGCATATGCAGAACCAAGCAAGGGGTGAGATGATATCTTCCTTTTCATTGTGTTTATCTTCATGAATGTCTTCCCATTAAAAAAAATTTCATTGGTAGGCCACAGGAATGGTTTGAGTTTTCTTGTGATTCTTACTGGGTGGGGCAAGACCACTTTCAACTCATATGCTGGGCAAGGCTGTAGCTTGCCCATTTTTATACTTTTTTATTTCCATTTGTTCTACTGTATAACTGCTTTTGTCTGGTTTGGGCTCAACTGCTGATGGTGACCCCATGGACTGTAGCCCACCAGGCTCCTCTGTCCATGGAATTCTCCAGGCAAGAAAGCTGGAGTGAGTAGCCATTGCCTTCTCCAGGGGATCGTCCCAGATCAGGAACTGAACCGGGGCCTTGTGCATTGCAGGTAGTTTCTTTGCCATCTGAGCCCCCAGGGAAACCCTCAACTGCTGATAATTGGTACCAG
>NW_011478303.1:9961-12158 GCF_000754665.1 Bison bison bison | reverse complement strand
TCATAATAAACTGAAGCTGAACACTCTGGTTGATTCTCCTTCAAAGAGTTTTGCTGGTTCTGGGAGCAGGGGAGGAGGGAGGAAGCAAAGACCAAGTTGTTCTTCTTGGCCAGGAAGCATCCCTTTGACACTGCACCTGGGATTGGTGGGATGAATTAGCAAATGAACCGAGGCATTGACAGCAGCATTCAGTCAAGCCTTCCCATGCAAAGGTGTCCCTTTCATTCTTGCAGAACTGAGGAGAACTAGTCTCATCAGAATAAGTAGTTTCTGACATTTGGGTCAGAATGAACGTGTGATAAGATAGTAGGCAGGAGGTAGAGTCTGGCTGTGCTGGGCTGATAATAGCCCCGACCAAAGACTGCTGTGTGGCTCTGGAAAACAAGACCTGTAAACACAGCCCACGTTTGACACACTGGCAGTAGGGGAATTTTCAGAATATGTTCCTATCAGGAAAAATGACACAGCTCTCCACCCAGTCTCCTCAGAGTGGGAAGCATTATTGCACACTAGTGCCTACTGAGGCCTTGGCAATAGCCACAGTGAAAGGAAATGGCCACAGTGGTGCAGGGGTTTATAGAGTTGCTTACCATTGATGCAAATGGAGGGAAGAGCCTGTAGGAGAAGAGTGTAAAGAGGCTGGCTAGGTTGTAGTGAAGAAACCTATTGTCTGCTGAATCAGGGTAGAGACAATAAGAAACAGTAGGGACATTTTATAACAGCCTATCTTTCTGTTCTATTTGCAGTTTGAAATTTTGTGATAATAGTTCCCATTATGAGGGTGAAGGGGGCTAGACTAGGCCACCCCCAAATATGCCATTTTGTATAAGGATTATTTTGAGCTGAAGGCAGTTGAGAAGCAGCAAACACAGGAAGAGTTCGTTACCCTTCCCCACCTGCCTAAAAGAAGGACATCAATTTCCCTTTATGAAGGGCTTCCTCCTCCCCCTTCCATACTAGTAAAACAAACCTCATCACCAGAGACTTTAACAAAGAAATTGCTAAAAAATCCTTTGTCTTCCATTAGTGTCTCCCAGGCTTCCCTGGTGGCTCAGATGGTAAAGAATTTGCCTATGATATGGGAGACCTGGGTTCAACCACTGGGTTGGGAAGACCCCCTGGAGAAGGGAATGGCTATCTACTCCAGTATTCTTGCCTGGAGAATCCCATGGACAGAGGAGCATCTTCCATATATTGGATTAGTCAAAAAGTTCATTTGGGAGTTTAAAAATCTGAAAAAAAATGTTTGGCCAACCCAATATATACCTTCCCAAAATTTCCCATGCCTGGAAGCCCAACACTTTGACCTTTGTCTTGTCACTTCTTCACAATTTGCAGGCCTCAGGTACAGAATCTAAAAGAGTAGAGGAAAATATTTTTCCCTCCCCTAAAGGGGCAAGGAAGTGGTTTTGGAGATAAATTCAGATGCTTTGGAAAGTCATTCACCCCTGACTTTCTACCAATGAGAACCATTGCTCTAGGAAAACCCTAAAACTTGGGGCCAATTTAGAGTTTTGGCTGAATGACTGAAGTCACTTGCCTTTGTCTTCCTGACTGACTCTGCTTCTGCTCCAGTGCTAGTGCATCAGGCACTCTGTTTTTTCTTTGACCAATACCCTGCTTCATACCCCTGTTTCAGTAACTGGGTTCTTTTGCAGTATCCCTGACATAAGCTCTTGGAAAGAGTTCTCAGAACCCACATTTCTCTAAAGGATGGGTCCTCTAATTTTAGAGTATATTGGAATTAGGTATATACTCTGCCAGACAAAATTCAGATTTCAGATAAATAACAAACAACTTTCAGTGTATGTTGTATGCAGTATTGGGGATGTATTTGTAAGAAAAATGATTTGTTGTTGATTGGAACTTCAAATTTCACTGGGCTTCCTGCATTTTTATTTTCTAAATCTGACAATAATAATCTGGGAACTTTGTTAAAGTGTAGATTTCTGGTTCCTACTCCAAGAATTCTAATTTGACATGACTGTGGTAGGGAATTTATTAGCAGGTTCATTAAGAAAGGTAGTCAAAGAACACACTTTCTGAAACACTAACCTGTACTACAGATCTGTGTGCAGCCCCTGAAAAAAAGAAAGTGAAAGTGAAAGTTAATTGCTCAATCATGTCCGACTCTTTGTGACCTCATGGACTGTAGCCCACCAGGCTCCTCTGTCCATGGGATTCTCCAGGCAAGAAT
>NW_011478303.1:6571-9488 GCF_000754665.1 Bison bison bison | reverse complement strand
CACTATTTTAAGTGCTTTTACATGAGTTAACTCTTTTAATCTTCACAACAACTCAATAACATAAGGACTATTATTATCCCCATTTTAAGATGAAGAAACTGAAATACAGAGATTGTAAGTGGTGTGCCCAAGGTCTCACAGCAGTTAAGTGACAGAGCCAGTCAGTTGGATCTATGTGAATTCACCTTAAATAAAATTCTTGGAGGGCAGTATCTAGTAACGGCCCTCAACAAAATTGTAAAGTGGGTGGTCTGCTTTCCTTACCCCCACCTCTCTTCTGGTCACCTTTTTTCCAGTCCTTAGTCATTTTTCATTTTTGTATGTTCTCTAATTTCCTCTTCATGTCCAACAACCTAACTCAGCTCTCTGTTTTCCCCAAGCATCACTTGACAAAAAAAGAAAGAAAGAAAGAAAAAGAAAAAGAAAAAAAAAAAAACAGGAAGAATTTACTAATAAGGCCGTTTTTTATCTGAAAAGTACTTCAACAATGACACCTTCCTGAGCAAGAGAGAGGGAAAGGGAGCAGGAAGGGGGGGGAGGTCTGTGTTCATGGCAGTTTGAGAGGTCGTGCCCAAGTTAAAGTTTCTAGGTAAATGTAGGCAAAAAAAGAATAAGAATGACCTTTCATCCCTGAAATATTTGGAACTGATGCCTTTTCTTTTTGACATGATCCTTGACATAGTGACCCATGTTCCTGTGAATTCTTTGCTGTGGCCATCTCTGGAAATCATTAGCTTCCGGTGTGGGTAAAGAATTCTGAAGGGTAGTTGCTCCAGATCTCAGTCCTTGAGTTCCAATAGCATTATTCTTTTGAACTGAGATCTCTCCATCTCAGCAGGAATTTTCTGCTGTGTCAGAAACAGGGTAGAAGAAGCAGTTATTCTCTTGAGCAAATACTTACCATTTCATTATTCAAAGTTTAACTATATAAATACACAAATATTTGTTGAATGAATGAAATTTGAAGCATGAAATCAATTGACTGTTTTAAACACGGTCTTGAAAGGACAGATCTTTTCTTAGGGTAAAATGGCGGAAGAATCTTTTTTCTTTCTTCCAGTGAGCGAATGGAGTGTGGTGAACTCACCCTTGATAGAGATAGGTTGGTCACTTAGAAGTGAATCAGGGGCCATGGGAAAGAGTTGGTTGCGCTATAAAATACCAATGTGAGGCTCCTTGTTCAAAAGGCAAGAACAAAGGGCACTTCAGTTCAGTTTGGTTCAGTCTCTCAGTCATGTCCGACTCTTTGCGTCCCCATGAACCACAGCACGCCAGGCCTCCCCGTCCATCACCAGCTCCCGGAGTTCACCTAAACCCATGTCCATCAAGTCGGTAAAGGTAGTAACATATAGAATGTTTTCCTTTTAAAAAAATAAATGTAGGCAGCTCTAAGGAAAACTGTTGTTCAGCTATTATTGTCACAGTGAAGTAGGTCTGACCGCTAAGTGGAGTAAACATAAGGCTTGTCCCTCTTTAAAAAATGGAGGTAAAATTGCCTGTTGACTATAGAATCAAGCCTGATGCTATTAAACTGAACTATATCTCTTCTCTTGTCCCTGAAAATAGTCCCTGATGCAGAGAAAACCTGCCCTGTTAACTGCAGATCTCTGAATGGAATATATCCTGTCTGTGTCCTAATCAATACCTCAGTTTTGCAGAGTGTAATTGGCCTGGAATGTAGAGCTGTGTTCAGTGTCTCTTGGGCTGGTTGCACAATAAGAGTTGAACTGAAGCTACAGAAGAACTTGTAAGCAGCAAGCTGGGAGCCTAGGAAATGAGGTATTTCACAAAGTGTAGGAGAGCAATAGAGTACTTTTGGAACAGGCAGAGCAAGAGAAAAATTAATTTGGTGAAGCTAGGAAGGTTTTATTTTTTATTTTTTTCCAGAAAGAGAGTGTTGGGAAAGATTAATTAATTTATTCGTCCACGAATTCGGCCATCCATTCAACAAATATTTAATATGGGTCTATTTCCATGGTGGCTCAGATGGTAAAGCGTCTGCCTACAGTGTGGGAGAACTGGGTTCGATCCCTGGGTCGGGAGGATCCCCTGGAGAAGGAAATGGCAACCCACTCCAGTATTCTTGCCTGGAAAATCCCATGGACGGAGGAGCCTGGTAGGCTACAGTCCACGGGGTCACAAAGAGTTGGACACAACTGAGCGACTTCACTTTCACTTCTCACTATGCATTAACCACCATTTAACAAACTAGTGATACAGGCTTGAAAAGGGAAAATTTCCAGGTTTTATGGAGCTTACATTCTAGTGATGAAAGATCTAGTGCAGAATTCTGCAGTTTGGATTCAGTAACATGGATCAAGACGATGGCCTATTGATTTACTGAGGTTACCACAAGCAGTGAGCCTATGGTCATGAGTGGCTAAAGTTCAAAACTAGGAAGCTAAGCTGTCACCATTTGGATGTCCTTCTCCCTCATTGCTTCTGGATCAAAACCTACTTGTCCCTCAAGGTCTCCTATTCCACTGCCTCCATAAAGCCTTATATAATGACTGCTGCTGCTAGACAAGTGTTTAGTCATGTCTGACTCTTTGTAACCCTGTAGACCGTAGCCCACCAGGCTCCTCTGCCCATGGGACTTTTTCAGGCAAGAACACTGGAGTGGGTTGCCATTTCCTTCTCCAGGGGATCTTCCCCGCCCAGGGATTGAACCCACGTCTCGTGTCTCCTGCATTGACAGGCAGATTCATTAGCACCACCTGGGACCTCCTCTATAATGACAACAGTGCACAATAGTCTCCTTTCCTTGCTTTCCACGTCTGACTCTTATACTTGATTATGCAAGGTCCATTTCCCAGCCACTTTTTGTGTGTTCTTACCTTGCTGGTGGTAGGCGTAGGGTGATGGAGTTGTAGCTGATAAAAGAAGACAGAGCCTTATTCTTCCCCACGGGGATCCA